>NC_080571.1:325123976-325345140 GCF_030247185.1 Malaya genurostris
CCAAAATGATTCTTATGGATGCCACCGATGAAATTTTAGCCGTAGATGCGGTAAGGTCAGCCGGGTTCGTTATGTTCTGAGGAGCAAAATATGCAGCAGAGAATATTCTTCGTGCAATATACTTATGTACCTTATGATCAAAAAAGAACCGGAATTTTCATTTTAAAATTCCCGCGCTTGTCCAATCGGTAAACTTTTATTCTCTCAACGTTGGCAACACTTTTATACACATTCTGTCAAATTTTGACGCATATCGTACGATTAGTTTTTGTTTGGCGTCTATACAAAAAAGTTGAAAAATTTTCGTGTGGCGATTTTTATAATTTTTATAATGTTTTTTCCTAGACACGATTCACCAAAGGCCTTTTCTAACATTTTCAACGTTTCGGAACACTTAAATCCATTTGCAACACAAAATTTGATGCACGCACGTTGTTCTAAATTTTCATCCATTATAAAAATCGCCACACGAAAATTTTTCAACTTCTTTGTATAGACGCCAAACAAAAACTAATCGTACGATATGCGTCAAAATTTGACAGAATGTGTATAAAAGTGTTGCCAACGTTGAGAGAATAAAAGTTTACCGGTTGGACAAGCGCGGGAATTTTAAAATGAAAATTCCGGTTCTTTTTTGATCATCAGGTATCAATGTTATATATGTTTTGCATTTGGAATACGCATCCGATTGCTAACCTCTTTGGGTGTTCATGCAAGCATATTTATTCAAAATTTTCGCGTCAATAATCGAAATGTCCAAAAGCACACGTGATCTATTGCAGGAAATAGACACATAAATTTGGCTGAGAGTACCTTCGAAGCATAAAATAACCAAAGCATAACTTAACCGAATGAATCTGCGTAAATGATTTAAAAAGAATTCCAACTTAGTTACATTTATGATCATGATATCAGTCGGAATTATTCATGATCTTTGTCAGAGAAAAACGTCACACCTATGCTTACAGTAAAAAATCATGATTTAATGAACACTATTCATGGTGTATTTTCATAATATGAAAATACAGCGTTTTCATGAAATCATGATAGATTTCGCTCATATGAAATCGATTTTGTAAGTGATATGCAATAATAAGAAGTCAGCAACAAATGACAGTCATCTTTGAGAAATCCATTACTTCCTATGATTTTGCTAGGTCTGGTCGAGGCGAAAATATTGGCTTCGATTGTATTGATTGAAATCTCACAATTTAACAATCCTGCTGATGGTGCTTTCTTTTGTAGAACGCTGAAAACTTATGTTCAGGTTTAAAATAATGAATAATAATATGATCAATTTTTTCATGGAACTCCAATGTTTTCCTGCGGAACGCGCGACCAATAGTTGTCGACCAGCACACACTAAGATAGTGTACAAGGGTCACATTTATTAAGCCGCCTATGAAAGCCGTATGGTATATGGTGTATAGTAATAACAATAATAACAAACAACAGCAACAGCAGCAGCAGGTAAAAAGCTAACCAGACCCGGACCCTATCAGCTGAAGCTGAGTCAGACAGCATATTTTTCACGTTTGCATGCTCTCCGTGTTTTGTTTTGCGGCTTTGGAGTATTTGTGGGGGTGGTCATGATATCATTTATTTATACCGTTTATTTATACCCGGCTGTAACCTGTTGGTCGTTCGCCGGCTCATGATATTTACGGGTGATGGCTACAATCGTTGACAACGTTGAAGAGTGCGGGAAATTCGACCTGACCGTAAAGATATTTTGTAATTTACAAGAATCCCGTGCGATGTTTGTTTCAAGCAGTCAAATAGATATTTAATTAGCATAACGTTTAAAATTCGTGGAGCATGTATAGGGTTGGCAAGGGATCGACTTACGCAACCGGTCCCCAACAATTGACATGTTTTCGATAAATAAGATTCAGTAGCATAAGTGCTTCTGTAAATTTTTGATAGAAGAGTTACTTATTATCATAACTGTTTATTTTATTTATATTTTTTTTTTAATTTTTTGTTTAAAAAATCATAGTTCCTCGTTTTAGAAGTATAGCTTAAACCTTCGTAGCATCCCTACCAACATAATCGCCTTACTCGGCTTCATACACCGTCCATTCACATTCACACGCAGCTACCTCCCGGTGTGTTGGTGTTGGTACGAGCTGGCCGACTCGCTTGGAACACCTCCGGTAGTGGTTCGGTTCTGAGGTGCTCTTTAGTTCGCGTTTGAATATCGGTCGGACGGCTCGTGGAGTAGCTGCTAGTAGCAGGGTTTGGATGTTCGATTGGATCCTCACGTACGCGTACGACGACGTTACGGTTCGAGAAAGAAAAAGTAGTTCGCGAATCTGAAGAGCTTCGACTTCTTCGTTGAAACAAGTTTTGGATATTGCTTTTTTTTCGCCGCTAGACGTGTGGTTAATTTGTGCACAAATTTCAGCGCTTGAAGGGTAATCATTTCAGCGATTTCACGCCGTTTAGTAGTAATTCACTAAAAGCCTATCGTTGCCCATTGAAGACCCACGGGCTGGTCGGTGTCGAAACTCCGTCTGCTATTGGAGTAAATTAGATGAATGGTGGTACCCTTCATTGAACGGAATGGTGTGTAGATTAAGTCACTCCGGTTGGTGAAGAGAATCCATGTATCGTGCTGGAAGTTAGTTGACCGCAAAACGAGAAGAAGCGCGATCACATTCGAGTTCGGAATCGGGTTCAGTTGAAAGTGAGAAAAGTAGGTCTCGTGACGATTTATCGCCGGCGGACGCGTAGTCAGCTGGAACTGTGTGGAAGTTTGTTTTCTGTAAGCTGATGATGATTCATGGTCACTACGTCGGGAGGTCATACCGAGATTAAACATTATTACTGTTGTTGTCGCATTTCCTCTGATCTTGGTCGGCTGTTTGTGTTAGTTCAAATCAATGATACGATCGCTGTTCGTTCATTGATTTTGCGGCCATCAGTGAATAGGTGGCGAGAAGAGATCTCGGATTTTGAATTTAAGTGTAGTGTTTGAAAATAATGCATTAGTGTTGTAGGAGAACAGTGTGATAGAATTACAATGTTAAGTACCAGAAAACCGGGTCCCCCGGTTCCTCCAAGGCCAAGTGCTGCTGCAGTGGCCACTGCTCTGGCTAAGCACCGTGAGAATTCTCCTAATCAGTTGGGCATTCATACACTGAAACCTCCTCATCCAGGGCGTACGGTAATTTACAGATCACCTACGCTGGAGCATGACATTCACTCGCAGCAAGTGATTACCAATGGAACTGCTAGTGCCAATGCCTGTCTGAACCACGTTTCGGATAACGGAACAGAACGTCCCTTTCAGAAGTCGGAAATTTACGTCGGTGTATCTAACAGTTACAATGTACCGCGACCTATTCACCCTGTGAACAGTTTTGTTAATCGCAGTATTAACAACGGTAATTCCAACATGGAAAACAGTAAATTAACATATACATCAACATGCAGTATAATTGAGATAAATTCTTCCTCATCGGCATCGACATCGACATCGTCCTCTCCAATGTCAACACTGCAGAAGTCCGACTCCAAACCCAATCTCGTCGGCATCTGTAATGATCGTAATCATCTTAATTCTGCCGACGAGGATGATACCATCGTCAGCCAAAAACTGAATGCCTATAGCCACCGGCACACGGATCCGTTAGAAGACGCTACAATTAAGCGCAATTCGTCGGACGTGATTGTGATCAATTCGGCGTCCTCGGAGCATGACAGTGGCACCGAGCAGTATTCAGCGGATACCAACAGTATCGCAAGTAGTAACTCACTTGAACGGAAAAATAACTTTAAAAACGCAGAAACCCACAAGACACACATGACTGAGATCATCATTGGGCATGGTGCCGACAGTCTGTCGAAAACCACCACCACCACCACGGTCGTTGCCAATGGAACAGCCACTATCATTGAAGCTCGAAATGATGCCCTCCAACATAACGGATCTTCCCCCGATCCAACCACTCATGTGATACGAAGCTCGTCAATTCGGCTACCATACCGCCCCGAACCGGAAGGTGGTGAATATGTAACACCATCACAGGATCAGAATCACGGAGTTAAAGTTATCAAACGTCCTGTGATTGATCCGAAAACAATAGATTCCAAGCTAAGTGAGAAAAAAGTAGCATTCCACGAGCAGCTCATCTCGGAACTGGCTGCAATGAGAAATGCACATGAAAACACAACTTTCGACACAGTTTCGAAACGTCAACGATATCCACCGGATAATCGATCATCAACGGAAGTTTCTCCGAATGGAACTGCCACCCGGCTGGCTAGAATTCGAACTTCTGACTGGATTGAGGTAGGAGACAATGGAAAAGAAGTGATACTCTCTAGTTGCCAAATCAGCTTGGAAGACTCCGGAATGGAGGATGAGGAAAAACTGGATGATGCGTCCTCTGGTGTGGGGGATTCCTGGGATAGCGTGAAGGATGCTGAAGAACGGTAAGTCACGTTTTTTTTCGCGTTGCTAATTTATTGCGTCGGAGAATGTAAGCAAGCATTGTTCTCTGTTCTGTTCTCAGCAAAGGCAGGTTTAGGTCGAAGGTCAACTTGCTGTTGAACAAACTAGCTAGTGCTGTGGTCGCATTTTTGTTAGTCTGTTTGAGATAGAATTGCACGGCGATAGCTATCGGTTCGATTCACACCATACTAGGATCGCTCAATGATTTATGGATCATTATTTGTCGGCGATTGTCGGGGAATGGTACGTTATGACGAACTGTTACCATAAATGTTTGAAGTTTTTTTGTTGTTGTTTAGAGCGAACCATATTTCACTGAGAACTAACCTCGCTAACATCCCACGTTGAAATGCAAATTGAATCTATCGGCCAATCAACGATTTTGCGTAGCCCATCATGTACATTTACTCGTTCAGTGAAGAATATTTCATTCTATCGCTTCGTCATAGTCATAGCCATAGGTTCGTTACATGATTACCTTCCATAACAGCCTTCCGAGTTGTTGCGACTAGTGCATTGGCTACATTGCACAGACATCACAGTTGAGTTCTGGTCGTAACACGAGCTAGCGTTTTCTAACGTGATCAAGCAATTTTGCGATATCATCGCGCATGTAGCCACCGCCCCGCTTGTTGAACTGCCGAGAATGTTTCAGTTCTCGTCTGGAACATACAAATCAGTACAGTCTCGTTAAATGTGCCACGTGTTCGACCGAACGGTAGTCCGTCCAATCACCTGGGAGCGGCCGTAGAGCGCGAAAATTCACTAACGGCAGAAAAAAAAAACATGCAACCCGTAGCAGATGAATAATAAAACAAACAAGAAACCAAACTATTCATACATTATTAGTTCCAACTGTGGGCACTTGATTGTAGCTGTTCGTACTGTTCAATGTCGAATCTAATGCAATATCGGAAGGGCTTATTGTTGTTGGAATGGCCATGTGCTGTGGCCGTTGGTGGTGTGAACTACGGTTAGAGTTGGATGACGCTGTAATTTTTTTTTCGCTGTTGGACTGGCGGTACTTTCAGTTACGTGACGTTACGTGACGTAGATGCAGAGCCATAATTTTGGTTAAATTTGAATCGAGCTTAGCTATTGATCATGGCTTCAAACGATTGAAAACTTCTATTTAATTTTAAGAGAATCTACTACAAAATAAAAATTACAGTGACATTTCGATTTGATCAGTTAGTTTTGAACTGATAATTTATACAATTTGTTCTTATTCAACGCAAACCTTTCTGGTACGATTTTTTTTATTGAGCTTCAGGGCATGACTTATTGAAAAAGCATTAGTTTTGATCGCGATTCCTTTATAAAAACAAAATATTTATCAAAATGAACAGGACAATTTCAATAAATACTTATATTTTCTTGGGTTGTATAAATACTTATATTCTCGGTGAATGTAGTTGTAGACAGTTGCAATCGATTTAGTTTTTTCCATAAATACGTTTATTTCTTAAGGCAATTTACATAAGTTTTTCTTCGCCGTAGCACCACTTTTACATAGAATTCTTATCCTAATATAATTCTAATAAATTCACAACGATTTGAATTTAATAAAACATTTTCCTCTTATTTTTTAAATATCATATTATTTGAACCAAACGATTAACTGCTATAAATTATAAAATAATTGAAATTTTTATACATTTTGTTGATGTTTTCATAAACTGTTTCGAGTTTGTTTGTATCAGCACATCATTTCTATTCAAATTTAGCTATTGGATGAACTAGAGGACGAACACTACGAGTCAGAACTAAGTCTTAAAAGGGTCAATTATTAAATTGAAACTCCAATTGTCTTAAATTGTCTTTTGATAAAAAAGCTTCATGTATGGAAGGTCACGATAAGCAAGAATCTCTCGAACTGGAACATTCGATAGTCTACCTTGGATACGCAAAGAATTTATTAGTTGAGACCTGACACCACGATGCTCCACGCATGTCCAAACGACATGATCAATATCGCAATAACCTTCACCACAAGCACAATCGTTAGTCTCGGGAAGTCCAATTCTAAGGAGATGTGCATCTAACGTGTAGTGATTGGACATGAGTCTGGACGTCACACGAATGAAATCCCTACTCACATCCGGTCCCCTGCGTCATGCATTTGTCGATATTTTAAGAATAATTGAGTGCATCCACCGACCGAGATCATCTTTATCCCAAGAAACTTGGCCGCTGGCAAGTGTTTTTTGGAGAGACGTGCTATAGAATTCGTTGAAAGTAATCGGACGCTCATAAATTTCATCCACAATAGCACCACATTTGGTTAAATTATCGGCTCTTTCATTGCTTGGAATGAGGCAATGAGCCGGGACCCAAAGTATTGTGATTTGATAATTATTATTCAATATGTCGTTCAGGCACTGTTTTATTTTACCCAAGCAAAACGATTCATTGGACATACCAAACCCAGTAGTATCTTCAATTCGTGATCCGTCCGTGTAAAACATTTTCTCAGAGTTGATATGCTCGAACTTTGTTGCTAATGAGTTACGGTAATTTTGAATTTGTTGCTCGACTTTTGTTATTTTTTTTTTGAGTACTTCGCTAAGTTTATATGAAGTTAATGAAGCACCCCAACCAAATAAGCTTGAATACAAATCGAAACCCAGTGGATAGTTTGTTGTTAATAAGTTGCTAATTAGTTACGGTATTTTTAAATTTGTTGCTGATTACATCCTACTATCCATTGAGTATCGATTTGTTTTCAAGCTTATTTGGTCGGGGTGCTTCATTAACCCCACATAAACTTATCAAAATACTAAAAAAAATTGAAAAAAATTGAGCTACGAATTCAAAATTTCTGTAACTAACGAGTAACAAACTATCCACTGGGTTTCGATTTGTTTACAAGCTCATTTTGTTGGGGTTCTTCATTAACTTCATTTGAACGGAGTACACAAAAAAATAAATGAAAATTGAGCATCAAATTCAACATTACCGTAACTAATTAGCAACTAATTAGCAACAAATTATTGACTTATTCGCGTTATCATCGGCTGCTTCGCTAGGTTTTTGTTCATTCGATATCTTCGTGAATATTTGACGAATTTTCACAATCTATGGCTGGTTGTTTGTTTGGTATTACGATTAGGTATCTAAATAGGAAATTATATTTAATTTTCAAAATCAATTGTGAAGGATACCGTCAAATTTTGACCTAGTAGTTAGTATAACTCGGAAAGTAATCATCAGATCCAAAAACAAAAACAATACTTCCAGGAAGATCTTTCATTTTCAACTAGTTTGTTCAAAATCGGTCCAGCCATCTCTGGTATCTACGCCTCTTCATTTTGCACGCACTTACATACACATATTTATTCACTTAGTTCGTCGAGCTGAATCGATTGGTATAAATACTGAAAGTTAGGTATTTCTTATTATTTGCTTTTTCATGTATATTGTAAACAATTAGCAAGACAGTCTGATGAAAATCGATTTCTCATAAATTTTAAAAGAATTAATTATTCAGTATTATTTGTTTTGTTCGACCTCTTGGTGATAATCTGTAAGTGCTAGGTTGATGTTATACGGTGGATGTGCCTCTGCTTCTCAATCCAGCATCAATAATCTTTTACGAGCGCCCAAATGTTCATGTGATCGAGCGTTGTCATGATAGAAAATAACCCCTTTGCGCGTCACTGATCCTGACTGCATAGTGTTTAATATCGGGTTTTAATTTGATTCATCTATTTTATCCCATGGACCCTTTCACTTTAATCTACTGTCTTGAATTTCCCATATTGTATCTGGGAGGTTTTTTTTATAATTATTGATCTACATTCTACAAAGAAAAACAGCACGTAGTACATCTTGGACCTCAAAATCTCTGCAACGAAATTTATTCAATCTACGCTGATACTGGTTTTCACAAATTGAGTCATCAATTATCTCATCCACTTTATACATGGTGGGCCATTTAAAGTGGAAGCATCGGACAACCCAATAACTTTTGATAGAATTGTCAGAACGTTTAATGATATACCGCGTTGGAAGTGTCGTTCCAAGAGAATTTTACCATGGAACAGTACACACTAAAAGAACGCGCTGAAATTGTTCACGAAATGACCGAGAACGAGAACAACTTTTTGCGAAAAATCATCATGTCAGACGAGGCATATTTCACGTTAAATGTATGCGTTAATAACCAAATTTGTCGGTTCTAGTTACAGTTTGGTGTGGTGTTTGTGCGGATATGGTGATTGGTCCTTTTTTTTCAAGACGATAATGGAACACCAAAAACTGTTAATGGCGTTATCGAGTCGTGATAATTGGTTTCGTGATGTTCATTGTTCGCAAAAATGATTTGAATGGCTACTGATTTCAAGAGGACGGTGCAACATGCCATACAGCTCGACTAACAATCCATTTGTTACAACCATTGTTCTTCGGACGAGTCATATTGGAAAACGGTGATTTTGAAATCACCAGACTTTTTTTGTGGGGCTATTTGAAATTCAAAGTATACGCTGATAAGCTAATAACCATAGCTCAACTCAAATAAACATACGACGTGAAGTCGCCGCCATTTCGACGGATACATTGGCCAATACATTTTGTACTTAAGGCCAAAGGTGGCAATTACGCGATATCATTTTCAAAAAAAAAAAAAAAACTGTAACATATCTCCTTGAACCAAAATAAATTATAATCAATATGAGAGCAAATAAAATTTGTTTTCATATATTTTGTTTAGAAAAAATTGCTTCCACTTTAAATGGCCCACCCTGTAGCTAGGACTTTATTCCATTCGAATACCACATGTTTCGATTCAAAAACTCTACGTTATACTTTAGTCGATGGACTCAACAGTTGGCTAGTTCTTGAGCTCGAAAGATGAGATTATTCGATGAGGGATGCATCTTTGCTTTCTATATGGAGCTGCCTTCGAATTCGAATTCGAATATGAAACCGCATTAATAAGTGATCAGGTTCAAGTATATCTGGTTCAATCAGAATAAAACAGTACATTGTATTTCAAAATGCTGGAAAACATTTTCACCAATCGATTTGATGGAACGAAAGTAAGTATTTTGAATGTTTGCCAACGAAAAATTTAATTCAAATCAAACAGTGTTATATTATACTTCCTATAGAACTACGATCCTGTTCTGACTTACGAGATTTCCCTATCAGAAACGACAATATTCAGAGAGTTAATGACACATCCGTTGGAAAGTATTGCTCTGATTTGTCATTCCGAATAAGGCAAAACAGTAAAAATATTTCAACCAATATATTGCTTAACCAATATTCGGTTTACTGCATTAGTTTTCTCGTGAAAGGCAAAGCATGTATCCGAGTGCGCGTGAATCGAATATAGGTTCATATATTTTTCGAATACAGAATTGATTGTAGATCTGTAAATTACTGTTAATTAATTAATACTGTCATTAATTAGTGAAATGTATTTTCATTAGCACAATTATTATTGGAAAATTCTAGTTGTTTATTCCAAGATCGACAAACTACCTTATCTATTACTGAGGACTAACTAAAACAACAACTGAATAATAATTGCATTATTTTGGGTGCATCGGTAAAAGCCTTTTAGTTAAGAGTACAGTTTGATCTCAAATTTATGTAAACCCTTGGTTTCTGTTTAACTATTCTTCGAGTATTTATACAAATAATGAAAAAACTGCGATTTTGTGTGAATATTCTACCAAGTGATTTGTCTATGTAGTATAAAAATATCCCCATTTTGCACGATAGCGAATATGAACGCCGCAACGCACCGGAAGGAAAGTCTTCAGAAACTAATTCTGCCACTTATCTCAAAATATAAAGATTGTTTTGGTTTGGTTTGACTTCTTTCCACTATGCGTGTACCATCTTGAATTGGTATTAACAAAATTATTTCTAAGTTGTAAAAGAGGAGATGATTTCGAAACCTCTTGTAAAACATTAAGAAGGAGGCGCAAGAACTGGTCAGATCCAAGAGTTTGGGATGCAAAATGAATAATACACGTTTGAGTAAAGCAGTTTTCTGCTGTACTCACACTTTTCGGTACAAATCTTAAAGTTTCCTTGAACATAGCTTAGTAAATCTTTGTAAAAATGAACAAACGAACAAACTAGAAAAATATCATTAAGGTCTGAGGCCAGTGTGTTTTAGGGTCTTTTAGAGGGCTGTTTTCACGCTACAAATCTGATTTTCTCAAAAACGGTGACGAACATAAAAACCCCAACTGACAATCTCTTAGAAAATTAGTTTAGATTGTTCTGTGAAAATTTCAGAATGATTCATTGACTTTAGCGGTCGGGACAGTCTTTTTTTCTGAAGAAAGAATTGCAAAGCTGAAAACGCCATCTTTCAACTTGTTCATTGAATATCTCGCCTTCAAAAACAAGGATCAAAAATCTATACTGACAATGTCTAGATAATTTAATTTAGATGCGAATAGTGCTTAAAAACATATATGTTATCGCGATAAAAATGTAGTGAATGTTATTTTTGTGAAGGTAAGTCGATTTTTATGCACGCACCATTTTTTCTGCTCCAGTTTCCTGGTAACGTAACGAAATATGAGAGAGAAATAAAATCGGCTCAGCAAGGCTGCCAAACAAGCGGTAGCTTTATTGGATGCAGACACATTTTATGCAAACTTGTAACCGAAAATATCGAGATTTTTGTGGTCGCCCGGCCCTTCGAGAGTCATTTTGTACATATGCAATAGAGCATGGAGAGAGAGACACGTGGGTATACGCCACCTACTGGCCTCAGCCCTTAATAGCAAACAGCGAAAATAGAATCGTGTGACAAATTTTTTTTCAGAGACAGATTTCTCACATATCCACATCCAGCGGGGAATAGAAAATAAATCCAAAATTGATGACTGTGTGACCTATTTGTGCTTTCTTGCGGAACCACACAAAGCGTGCCTAATTTGAGAATATACTTCCGTTCTCTTCAATCGGATTTCTTTCGGAATAGTGTTTCGCCACTTCCAGAGTAATTCAATTGGCGGAACGATTTTCTCGGTTTGGAGAAAGTTTTCAGGATCATGTCCAGCTTCTGGTGCCTTTTTTTTTTGCTATTTTGCTAATCAAACACTTTATTATTTGTTATTTGATTTTGGTTTGATATGAATTAATCTAAATTCATGTCGAATTTCTGCCATAACAAACAAAATACCTCACTCAGAGCAAATTCAGCAGCTGATAGTTTTATGTAGGAGATCTATTATAGAACTAAAACTGGAACAAACGTATCTTCAGCAAGCCGTTTTAGTTTTTTTTCATTCGATTCATTCGATACTGTCAAATTTAAAACTGGTATACGCTGCAGCTCTATCTTTTGTATTCTAGTAGAACGCTGCTTGTTATAATTTCCAGATTGAAATTATAAAACTGACATAAATTATGCATCTAGAACTAGAACACTACTGAATATGGGCTCAATTTGATGTTTTATATTTTTATCGTAGTAACCGTGGGAAAAAAGAAATGATGATCCACCCGGCGAGCGAACATAATAATATTAAAGCCGGGTCTAAATAAATGATAAAAATATATGATAAAAATCGCAAGTTTCTCTATAATTGCAGAAATGATCGATGAGAGTCTATAGTTGTAATGAATTTTGCTGTAGAACATCACATAAATGACCGGATAAAATTACAATCGTTGGATCACAGTGTTCATATACGATTTGCACGGTTTCATCGGTATATTTTCGTGAACGTAATTTCCCCCATTTTAGAGAAACTCAATCTAGAAGATCAGAACATCGATTCCATAGTCTGAAGAAGGTTGTTTTTTTTTTATTTAAAAGATATTTTTATTCAGGCCTATTTGCGTACAAGCTTTACGTGGCCGATTGAGCCGATTTTTTAAATAATTTTCTTTTGAGTTGGATCTCGTTGTCACACTTTTTCTAGGGGGAGAGGAGCTTCCATTTCCCTCCTGCGAGGATTGAGGGGCACTTCGTTCGTGGTTCGTCTCGTCATCCATTGCCGCATCGATGGTATTGTTGTCGATTTCCGTCTTCTTTTGGCTGTCACAGATGTACTGGGGTTGCTTGGGGTTGGTGTGAAGGAAGCACCGTTGTCCTTTGGTGTGGCTGTCTCCTTGTCCAGTTTATCACATGGCTTACCGTAGTGAACAGCTTTTTGGCAATATTGACATGTGGCCATCTGATTGTCATAGGTAACAAGTGATTTGCACGGAATTCTTGTATCTTGACCGAAAATCACATAAGAAGGTATAGGCTTCTTCAAGTGTATGCGTAATTAACGTACGCCATTTAGAATACCGGGGAAAAAATTCTTCCACTTTTCTTTTTCCATAGAGAGAATCTCTCCGTATTGGGACATAGTTTTACGAATATATGAATCGGTGACGTTTGAGGGAAGATCATGCACACGCACTTCTATAGCACTATCTTCCATATATACTGGAATGTTGTACTTAATGTTCTCGTGCTCCACAAAGTGCACATTGTTATTGTCTTTTGCGAATTGAATTGCATCCAACTCTTTATAAAACTGGATGTAAACAACATTATTTGTCTTATTGCATTGACGTAAATGCACATGTTTAATGTCAAGATGCATTTGCTCCTTAAGCAAACCTTCAAGTTCTCGTATCGAAGGCCGAATTTTGCACTGCCTAAAGTCAACAACAATTGTATTCTTTCGTGTCGGCGGTAGCTTTTGTTCGTTTGGTTCACTCATTTCGAGGTCGTTCTATTGTTCACTACACAATACTGTACTTGATTTTTTCTGTCCCGAACGTAAGCGGTTTTGTTTTATCGACTGACTTGGATGAGATGTGAAAGCGGACTGAAGAAGAAGGTTGTTGATTCTCTGGTATCTCCATAGCAGAACTGTTTCACGTATTGAAATTAGTTTTCAAATTCATTTTTGGCTCTGATGATTAGTTTTGGATCACTTTGTTCAATCTGTCTTCATTGGTGCTTGATACAAACGAAGATAATATGTTCTGTGTACGAATGAAAATTACCATCTGGAATACAGCTACACTTTAGCAGAATATTGATTTTCGTAATTGCTCCGTAAAACAAAAAATAGAAGGAAAGTGGTAAAGTATAGCACATTCCACATTGTAGTAAATTAGTTTAAAAATTGTAGTAACTTAGTTAAGAAATATGAACAATTACGGAACCGAACTACGGAGAGAGCAGAAAAAAAGATATTTTTACGCAAATTTATAAATATGTTTTCCAATTGCCAAAATATTGAGAGGGCATGGCCACTCTAATAAATCATTTGGAGGGGCCAAAAATGCTTTGTGATGACTGAATGAAGTGTGTTCTAGCTGGCTTGCGATATAAGATCCTTACCTCACCGACCGTCCACAGTGTACATGCACATGTGTTTTTCTCACATCTACAAATCTTCATTTAAATTTTCAAAAATAGAAGAACATTGAAGCACATAATTTTGGTCTCTGTTTCTATGCTGTTTCAAGAAAAATACTTCTAAATGTTCTGCAATCAACCTTGAACAAATCTGATCATTATAATAATCCAACTAACCGTGCAATTTACAAATCGATAGCATTCGGCGAGGTGGAACATATTTCGCCTGGTCATGTATAATTAATATAATAGCTTCTTGGTCAATTAAATCTTGGTACTATGCTTTCGGCCGTTCCATCGGCTGATTTATGGTTCCAAATGTGGCTTCATGCAAGGATTTTTGCTGGTGTAAGATTCGGCTCCTATTCATACGGTGTCAAGGTTTCAACTAAAAGCACCGAAAATGGGCTTTTAGAAACTTTCACCGATCACGATCTCTTCAATTTTCTAACCGATCAGTCGGTGAATAATAGCACATTAGCATCTTCAATTGGGGGGAAAGAAGGACTAAACTAGCCGTGAAAACGGAGGAAAAGTAACCCAACTACGGGTTTTTGCTTTGCTGCTTGTGCAGATCACCAAAAGCGGTAAATGATTTTCAAGTGCACGCTGCGACTTAACTAGACCTTGATGTGCGTGTGCTTATTAAGTACCTCCGGTACAATAATTTTCGATCACACTGGAACGTGAGAAGACCGGCAAAACTATGAACGGACACCAATATAATACACTGTCGGATGCAGTCTGACTAAGCGGAAAATTAAGTGGTAACAAACAACAATAGATCGCGCTCCCGATTGACGAGGGGTTTCTCAGGCTAAGTGGCTTTGGTTACCGGGCTAGTTAAGCTACCGGGTAATTTCCGAAACCGTTAGCGTTGGGTGGATATGCCAAAAACTCAGTACCAATATGATGTTTTCGCGCTGGTTTGCTTTAGGGTTTCTCATTGTTTATTAATAACAAGCAGGAATCGATGTGATTTGTTTCACATTTTCAAACCAATGAACGAAAACGTATTTCGTGGGCAGTCGATATTTTATTGCATTTTTGCGACATATTCGTCACATAAATTTGTTAGGTTTAATCCGCTAGTTCTGAACGTTGTTGATTGTTATATCAGATGCGCAACTAAGTAGTCTCAGTTAGAATCTCCCTAACCCCACCCTCGGATACATTGACGGTAGAAGCGTTTTATTTTGAGGTTATCTACGATTCAAATGATTTCATGATGTTTTCATTTGAGCGACGCTGCTGATTGGTCAGGCAATGAATCATCAAACGGAACAGGTATTTATTTGGATGGCGTAATATCTGAAAAATATCTGGAGTGGGGTAGAAATTCTAGCCCCCAAATACGTTAATCTACTAGACAGCATCCAGTATTTTGTTATTTTTGGGTAATAAATATATTTCATCATTATAAATTTTCTTCCAACACTATTCTGTCAGAACAGTTTGTTTACAATATTTCTAAGCTTGGATCATTACGTTTTGAATATATGGATTGACCAATTTTCACAATCATCAATTGTAAACTTTGTCTCGATCATATTGGTATAGTGTATTGTTATCGTGATGAGCAGGTATATAGCCTTATGTAAAGCAAAGAATGTAAATTTTCAGCGTAGCTTGATGTGAGAAAACACAAATTGTTTCAACTTGTGAACAGATTTTCCTGCAAGTTTGCTCTTCATATTGGCTCAGCCATTTTCGACAGAGTTTGCGTCGAAAGAGAAGAAGGGTCGGTCTAATGTGGCGATACCACTCTTCTCAATTCCGGCGCTTCATTGCCTTTTGGAAGGACCCATTTAGGCTTCGTTGGCAAATTTCGATTATTTTTGCAGCTTAAAAATTTTTCCTGGAAATCTCATTTTTACGAGATGTTTAAGTCAATTCGGTACTGTTTCCCAAACAGGCACGAGCGAGAGAATTGTTTTCGACCAACTAGGGGGGGAAGGGGTATAAATGATGAAAAAAACACCATTTTCGTGATTTTTTTCAGAACTATCGTTCAACAAAATAAACTCAAACATTTTGCATAACACAAAGCATCATTCGAACAATATTGTGTAATTTTTTTGTGGGAAAATATTGAGAAATAAGACGGTGAAGAGGTATTTTTGAGAACGCTTCTCATGATTTGCGGTGTCCTCTGTATCTCAGCGCAGACTAATCAGAAGTCAACAAATCAAAACAGCATAGTTAGAGTAAAAGTTTTTCTAGACCCCAACGTTTCTGTTTGATTTTTTTAATTTTTTTTCAATTTTTGGTGGTTTTTTATATGTAGCAAGTGTGTGCAAAATTTGAACAAAATTGTAGCAGTAGTTTTTGAATGACGATGGACACGCACTTTTAAAAGCTACTTTTGAGAAAAACGCGTTTAAAGTTTTTTGTCTATAAAATCAATGGAAACCATTTATTACTCCAGGGAGCCCGCAGGACCTAAAACTTTCAAAAAATCATATTTTTCTTTTATAATATATTATAATGAAACATTTCAAGAATGTTTTGTCAAGTTTTGAAGTCAATCGAAGTAGAAATCTTGAGCCTGTGCGCCGAGCTCTTGTTTCTTCGCAGAATGAGATAGCCATAGATAAAGGTCCATAACTTCCAGAGTTTCGTTCCAATGGACTTGAAAATTTTACAGAATATTATTGAAATGTTTTACTATAAGGAAATATAAAGAAAATAATAAATGATTTTTAAAAAGTGTTAGACCCTACCCGCCCCTTAATATTTTTCTTCGCTCAATTTAGATATTTTGTCGTTTGTGGTTTTTTTTTTAGCTCGATTAAGTCATCTTTCCTAAGATGGAGTTGAGTTTTTTTTGCTTACTAAACCAACGAGCGAACGGCAAATCTTATTTTGCCCTGGGCGCCAAATTTCCTCAGTACGCCACTGAACAGAGGTCTCAACCTTGTAGAGCGGTATCGCAGGTTGGTTTTCTGTAAGCGTCGTTTGATCGTGTTGAGACTAACGAAAATTTCTTTTCTGTCAAATATGACTTAGAATTCACGCAGACGCCGAATAGGACTATTAATAAAAATCTGTGCTATCAGACAGAAAGACAGCCTAAAAGTCCAGTTTGTTTCGTTACACGACAATTCGCTTCGAAGTTTAGAACAATATTTACGTGATCGAGAAACTGCGTCGTAACCAGCCGATTTTACTAGTAAAATAACAACGCCAGACTAGTAAACTAATAACGACAACTTTCAATATGAGTGATGGAAAATTTAAAACCATAGTCCCATAGTCTACGATGGGCTGGGCATGTCATAAGGATGCGGACGACTGCCCAGTGAAAATGGTTCTTGAATCTAATCCGACTGGTACAAGAAGAAGAGGAGCGCAGCGAGCAAGGTGGATCGATCAAGTGGAGGGTGATCTCAGAAGCGTCCGTGCCTTGAGTGACTGGCGACGAGCAGTCATGGACCGAGTTATGTGGAGACGTATGCTTGATACAGCAAAGGACACCCCAGGCCTATAACTGTTAGGTAAGGTAAGATAGTCTGATTCTGTTCGACTCTTAGGTGCATTCAATTCAACTTTAACTGCTATGTACTGAATAGTCGAAGACGAAATGTGAAAATAGAGATAATGTGACGATCTTTTCCTTTCATTTTTTTTTAAATTAAGGAGATTGAAAAGGTTTCCCCTCGTTCACCGTGCATAACTATCACATTCAGAGCTTAAAACTGTCACGCATTCTCAATGAAAGAAACCATTCCAACAGCCTCATTTTCAATATTTTACTGTCTCATTCGTAGATGACCGACACAAGAACAAACGAAGAGAGACGAAGCATTTTCGTTTCTCATCGAAAAAATGAGAGAGTATAATTGCCAACGTCACTCTTTGCTCTATGACAAGACCAAACCAAAGTATCGTCTGCAGGGAGCATCAGCAGGATTTCAATTCTCATTCTTTCATCGATGTATTGAAAATCTGTGACGCTTGGTTATAGAGAGTGTCTAAAATATGACAAATCGAAGTAATTACATCCATGATCCTCTTTGGAAACCAAAACTACTACAAATTCGAGCACCAGCAGGTGAAAGTCATTGTGAAACCTTTTTCTGTCATTTTCGATTCTCAAAACTTCGGTTGAATACCGACACTGCATATTATGGGACTTTCACTAAAAACCACAAATGACTGAAAGAGCGAATGAAAGAAAGAACATAATTTTGAAACTACCGTTCCGCTTATGTCACTGACTGGACATGGATTTTGTTCTCATAGTTTCCAAGCGAAGCTGAGAGTGACATTAATTTCTCCTCGTTTTCGTCTATTTTGAGTAAATAAAAATGACTTTTATTAGCCCTGATCACATTTCGCATTCGTCGTTGCAGTTATATCAATGATTTAATTCTTGGTTCAAGTAACGATGAAATGCATCATGGGGAGCTTGAACAGTTATATTAATAATAAGTTCAAAGATTACGTCAAATGGAATGCCGAGCAGTGTCCTATTTTTGTCTGCTCCGGCATATCGGATTTCTCTGCCATAGACGACGGGTTTGAAGGTGTAAGCGATATATCAAAGGGAAAGCATCGGTCTGATTGGTCAATCGATGCAAAAGTGAAGCTGTTGGAAGCATGCGAATTTATAAATGGAAACAAAATTATAGCTAAAGTTGCAGTCCTACACGTAGCACGCTAGAGGTAGGTTGTTGCTAGACAGCAAGACAAAAAGTGCTATAAAACGATTTGAAGCTTTAATTGGTATGCTCTGATCTTGTGTCATGCAAGTTCGGATGAAATTCCATGTTATGTCGTTTCACTTGAGAAATTGACAACTACCCCAGGGTAAATTTGGAGTGCTTAAGATTAATTTCTAATTTATATAAGACGGACTCGATTGATAATGAGAAAAAGTTTATCACTTCAACCGAAATCGCAGAATGGTATGGAAACTTAACGCTATAAAAATAACTACTTGCATACAAAACTTGAACACAAGCTTGGCGAACAGAAGCTTTATATCAAAATCCGTATTGCAAGTATGTATACATATATACAAGTATGTATACATATACAAGATATAATTGCATTCATTTGGGATATTGGTATAATTTTGTCGGCTATAAAACAAACAATGTTCGGTGTTGGTTCCTTATCAAAATAAATCTAGGCAGACCCTCGTGCAATTGCGGATTCAAAAGTGTGACGATTGATTGAACTGTTTGATTGTGGATCATTGGAAATTTTGGTTGTTTTGTTGCACATCAATGGCTCGAACAACCACATGGGGCTGATTCTTGTAGTTTTTTCTAAGCCATTCACCTCATTTTCTCAATACTACTGTAGCACTTCTTCGCTGTAGTGGCAGCTTGCCAAACTAGACCAAATATTTGTAAGTTTTAGTGCAATGCAAATTGCAAGTCATTGAAAAAACCTTGTACTAAGGTGTTTGTGAAATTTATGTTAGAACCAACGAATTGAATGGCTTCTATCAAAATAACTTTGTTATTCTCATAAGTTATAACAATCTTATAACACTTTTCAAAATGTTAATCTATTAATCTGCACGCGTCGTGTTCGACTCGTCGGTGCATGTCAGTTCGAATTGAACTCTCAGTGCATCATATCAACTTAACACAAACCGCTAGACAGATATAAAATATGACCTCACTTTTGACCACACATGTTAGTTGCGTTGAAGTGCAATGGCTTTGTTTAATGCACCGTAGCGAAATGTTTTTGTTGAGCTGCTATGGTGCTCTAGTAGCTCAGTTTGAGCGGTTATTTCAATCCCCCATGTAAACTTCGTAAATCTAGTTAAATTCGTGTAACGTGATTTTTTGGCATTAAAAATGCCTTACTTTTCACTATACGGGGCCGGGTGTCAATTAAAAGTTTCAAAAATAGTCGCGTAACCTTTTTGTGTCATAATTTTGAACGTTAATAACTCGGTCATTTGTTGATGGATTGTTATAATTTAAAAACCAATCGATTCGGAAACTTTTAACTTAAACATGTATGACGACGTCGTTTCAGTATTTCAATAGTGTACTATTGAAAAAATGGTTGGAATCGACCTATGTTTTCATCCACCAATCCCTGTTGTACAAAATGACGTCAACTTTTTGTTCGGCATAGGAGGCTTTGCGTCATGCATAAAAAACACCGTATCGTTATGACTAGTATGAAGAGAAATCTATAAATACAGGCTGCACAATATTTCTTTGTCTAGTTGATGTTTGACTGTGCATGAAACAAGTAGCTTGTCCAGTGAGCTGATGACTGGATTGTATATGCGTTCACTTGCTGGATTGTCGCTTTTGCATTATGTGTTGGTGAAATTTCCTACTGTCTGCGCAACACCGTGTTCGCTTGAGTATCTTATATATCATCTAGCTATTGAAGAACCGAATCAGCGTGGTTACCGATTCTTTTGAAATATCCCATGTATTTAGCAAATTTTTGGTCGATTTTGCCATTAAAAATGCCTTACACTTCGCTTCCCGAGGCTGGGTGTTGTTTAAAACATGCAAAACTAATCGCGTAACATTTCTCTGTCATAATTTTGAACGCTTATAACTCAGTCATTTGTTGATGGATTTATTTAATTCAACAACTAATCGATTCGGAACCATTTAACTTAAACTTATGAGATAACGTCATTTGAATATTTCAATTGCATACCATTGAAAAATTGGTTTAAATTGAGTATTTTATTTTGGTTCTCTGGTAACTATCAGGCCAATTTAGAATTATCAGCGATAGATTTTCCGGATCTAATTTGCAGCGCTTGTTCCTCGATGATTTGTTAATGGATTTTCCTAATTTAAATGATTCCAAAGCTTCAATATTGTAAGCTTAAAAATGTTTTAATTTGTCAACGGATCGGTTTGCATACTTAAATCTCCATTCCCATACGAACAAAACTTGACAGTATGACTGAACAAGTTGTTGTCCCACCAGGAATTAAACGCTTCAAAAAATTCAAAATTAAATTCTGAAACTTATCTAAAAGTGACCTTCTCGGTTTAGTAGTATAAATAAGTTCCACAGGCTCACATATACAGTACAATTAGATGCAATATCATATAGTATCAAAGATAAACTCAAGGTAAGTTTACTTGCGATTTTACATGTATCGTTTGAATATGAACCCTCGTAGAATTTAGTTAATGACCAGTTTTAGTTGAATTATTATTTGCTTCAAAACAATAAGCGTCTGATGGCTACACGCGTTGTAACTATGACAATGTTTATTCATGTGTTAATAACATCTAGTTACAATATGAACAAAATTTCGGAATTTTGTTGCGTATCCATTCCGTATATTCCTAATATGCCAAAGCGAAAATCAATGTAAGTAACTAAATATTTTATGCGGGCTGTTTCACATGTTTTCTTCCTCGTATTGTTGCCATATTATTTACCGACACTTTCCGAAGATTATCGACGATTTTGAAAGATTAATAAAATTACACCATTACTGAGATTACTGGTACAACATTCTCTTGGATCGATTAACTGTTTATAAAATTAATAAGTCCACCCAGTGAACGACCATTATTAGGTTAAAACTAGGGGTAAATAAACGATATAAATGAAATCAAATTAATAAATTTGTACGTTTCTCGAAAATTATCATCATAAAATAAAATAGTTTCATTTGTTCAGGTTAAAATCTTTAGGTTGTTTGTATCTAAAATTGAGCTTTCAAGTAACTTTAAAGTGTAGTGAAGTTTAGTGTATCATCATCATTATCATCTTTATTTTTGTATTTATTATGAAGACCCTAGAAACGTTTCATTTTTAATGTTATTGTGCTCGGTTGTGTCTTGAATACAACCCTCTAATTTTTTTCTACCAGAATTACCTTCTTGATCACACCGAATCCCTAAAGCGCTTATAACTGTGTATGCCATCTGGATCCATCACAACAGAGTTGCAAACAGTCAATTACAGCGATGTATCTTCCGTTAACATAATGACCTCCATTACAAGTCCATACTTTCTTCGCTTGTCATCGTCAACCCCCGGCCCCATCTCTTTCTCCCAAAAAGCAGTAAATTCCTCTCGACTCAAAACAAGCAAAAACAAACCATTAACTCAGTTTTTGACCGCATTAACAAAACTACAAGGACTGAACGATCATGATGAATATCCGAAAATAGAGAAATAAGTGACAGCCGAAATAGGCTCGGTTCCCGCGTTCCACTGCCATACTGCGGGCATGGCAATTTCGACTGATGGTCAGTGGCCCATTGCTTTGGGCCTAGCTGCTACGAATACTGCTGCCTACCCGGTCGGTTGGTGGTTGATGGCCATCGGTCCGAGAGTACGCGAAACCCAATTTCAGTTGTATAATAAATTCAAACTAGTATTATATGGACACTTAGGTTAGGTTTTCTCCACTGGGCGGTGCTGGCGGAGCGCACGCTTCGGTGAGCAAGCGCAATTTTGCGTTTTTTTTTAGATCCTAAGTGTGCGCACATGCTAAACCAAACAACCGATGGTCGCCCGAGCGATGTAATTGGTGAAAAATTTGGATCATGTGAGCAGATCAGTCAAACTAAATTTTGGCTTGCTAATTGTTGGTTGTAACAACTAGTCGGATGACACTCGGAGGCTTGTTAATGGCTTTTATTTTCTTTCTATGATGTGCTCGGTTTGCGAGATTTCAACAATTGGTTGATCTGGTCACATTAGGTTCGCAATTTGAAGAACCATAACTGTTTCGAGTTTGCCTAAATCAAATGTTTAGTCACGCATTCAAAATGATATTCTAATTGCTGGCAAGGCTTTGCTCTGTTTTTCTCACACATTCCAGTCTGAATCATTTTTTTCATAAAAGTGTTGATAAAATTTTTTGTGGTCACCTCAACACAGGCAAACATAAAGTAAACTTGGTTTCTTTTGTTATTTCCATTATTGTAATTAACTTTATTATTTGTATTTCTTATTAATAGCTGATTCATTTCGATAAATGCTGATCAACACTTATGATGATTCAGAAAAAATACCTAATACAGAAACTATTTTGATATAATATTTAAATTTAAAATTAAAGAGATTCTCAAACAAATGGCTACTACTTTAAATGTCACATACGATTGAGTGCCTTCAGAAAAGATGAAACCGTGAAAAATAGAAAAAATCTTTCATCACCCATTTAATGTACTACTGACTGTTTAAGGCAGGTAAACACTGCGAGCTGTGAAACTGCCTGGTAGCAGATGGGAAAATGTGTGCCATCAATAATGCAACTTTTGCAATCCAATAGACCTAAAAAAAAGCCGAAGCCGGTTTCTAATGCGGTTTACCGATCCGATAAGCTGAGAAAATAAAACCGCTAGCTTCTTGATGAGAAATTGCGCACCAAGGCATCCAGGCAGGCGGTGATCGACGGCGGCTGTGGTGTGGCGATGAGTTTCCATGTTTGGATGCAAAGGCGAATTTTTTCTTCTTCATCATAAAAGTGACATTTGTATGCATTGATAGAAATTTATACAGAAGAAAGATTTGCATGGCAGAGTTTTTCGTATGTGAGGAGGTTGAAAGGCTAAGTGCGGCTAAGTATGTTGTTGCATAATTTTTACTTTCATTCATCATAAATTACTCATCTGTTTGGTATGGTTTTAGGTAATTTCGTAACTGAACAACTGTTTCTGAAATCTCATTTATTTATTTAATATTAAAACTTAATACACATGTGTCGGTAGAACGCATATTATTTTTATTTCAATTTCTTATATATGCGTTTTTTTAAAAGCATTTAACTATTATCAAATTCAATTATTTTGAGTTTCGCGCCCTCGTTATTGTTACTCAACAGTAATATATCGAACAGCTTTCATTTATTGATTCCCGCCCTAAAATAGTACAAACGATAAATCATTCACAATGATTTCCGTAATGAAAGTTTTATGAATTATGTTTGAACGTACTCTAATCGGTAGCTTTAAATTTCGCGATATGGTTTCCGAACTTGTACAGCATATTCCGTAATATAGAATATCATCATCAGAGCGCAGTAAAGAGTATTAATTCGAATGATTCGAGTAGAAATTATTGAAATCACCAGAATTTCGTTTTTGAAATACTGACTAGAAATTTTAGGTATTACCGTTACTACATCCGGACACGAAATTTGTCTATCTTGACTTGACAGATTTTCCCAGGCGATTTATGTGGAGGCATTTGTGCTGCTGTCCAACAGATTCTAAGAATCCATTCAACTCGGGCTCCATGCATAACACTCTTTCAATAACGTGGAAGGGCATAGAAAACAGTATTTCACGTAGAGTAATGCTATGGCAATCACTGCGAAAACCGAGCATTCAACCAAAGGTCGATATACTAAAGGGTGATTTTTTACTGGTATCTTTTTGGCAAACATTGTTTTCGACACCTCACCCGTGAATCGTGTCTTGTGTCATTGTCAAACTAGTCACTGTTTGGTGTTCTTCAAACATTTAATTATATTGATCGTTCTATCGATTCCAATGAAGGTTTCATCAATTTTCTCAATTTTTTGTGTTTTCAAATTCTATATCTCTCTTATAAAATCACCTTTTATTATATTGTTTGAATCCCGTCGTTGGAACTTTCATCAATTGTGAAAGGAAATATTACCTTAAGATAAAAAAAAGAAGGGGAATTTTCATTTTAAAACTCCCGCGCTTGTCCAATCGGTAAACTTTTATTCTCTCAACGTTGGCAACACTTTTTTACACATTCTGTCAAATTTTGACGCATATCGCACGATTAGTTTTTGTTTAGCGTCTATACAAAGAAGTTGAAAAATTTTCGGGTGGCGATTTTTATAATGCATGAAAATTTAGAACAACGTGCGTGCATCAAATGGATTTGCAAATGGATTTAATGTTAGAAAAGGCCTTTGGTGAATCGTGTCTAGGAAAAACACAGGCATACGAGTGGTATAAACGCTTCAAAGGTGGTCGTACAAGCTTGGATCATGATGAGATCCCAGGCCGCCCAACAACATCTGTTACTGAAGAAAACATTGAATCGGCGAAGCAAATCGTGTTGCAAAATCGTTCTGTACCGATTAGAGAGATTGATATGTTTTTGGGCATCTCTTATGGATCAGCCGAACACATTTTAACTGATGTTTTGGGTTTGAAACGCGTCACTTCTCGGCTGGTGCCAAAAAAGCTGAATTTCATTCAAAAAACAGCGTCGTGTTGATGTGGCCAAAGAGATGATTTCCAACGCAGATAGTGACCCCACATTCATCGAATGCATCATAACTGGTGATGAGAATAAAAGTTTACCGATTGGACAAGCGCGGGAATTTTAAAATGAAAATTCCGGTTCTTTTTTTATCATAAGATACATCACTAAAATATTAGGTTTTTATGTATACAATTTATGTCATTATTGCTCATATGCTTTTCTGATTTACAACAGAATCGAGACTTAAAATTAGTGAAGCAAAAGGTTGCGATCATGCGTTTTACGAGGATATTGATCGTTGATGAATAAAGATTATATAAGTGGTCTCAGGAGACTTCCTTGGAAAACGTTAGTTGCCATTTCGAGTGAATTTTAGTATACGGTATTAATTTTAGTGGAATTGTCTACCGATAGTATACTATATCTAGAAATCTATTTCGAAATTCGGTGCAACGACATAGAAAAATGAACACCTGAACACTTTTTACATAACCTTCAATCCCAGGAAAGAATTAGAAGCTTTACCAAGATCATCATACCGAACGATTCTCAACTTTATGTTGGCAGAAGTTAACTTGACTTGAAGTAAAATTAAACGTAGGCGTAATCAAACTTTCATATGCAGGGTAGCTTAATTGGCAAAACAATTTCTCCGGTTGAAAGCTAGCTACTGGTTCGAGCCCTGTCTCTGCGGTAACATTTTCGCGGTTTTCATTACATAGTTGCATTCGTTTGTCATTTTTCTAATCTATTTTCCTCGTTAGATACTGATCAAATTTATCATAGGTATTACAAGATTATAACATTTAATTTCTATATTGATGCAGATAGCTATCGGTTGATCTTCGCAACGTAAAGATAACGAAACTTTCTGTTGGCTTGAATATTGAAACATAATTAAAACAAGAATAGTTAATTTCTTTTTTTTAATTTTTAATGGAGACGCATAAAAAACACTTAATTTAAAATCAAATTGAATTTCACTCGTCATTCTACAATGTTTACATCGTATCAGGTTTGTAATTTCAAATACTATGCTGCTTTTTTTATTTTCTATGAAGAAGCATTCTGGATTTATTCAATGTTTACTGTGCTGTTGGTGACTAAGTTTTAACTAGGGTAAGCGCTCCCTATTTCATCTCAGCTCCAATTTCCATCTCATTCCTTCACCTCATAACTTTGAACATTAATCATATCTTTAAACGTACCTGAACAAAACTGTGGAACGTTTTAAAACATTTATTCTAGGTTTTGCCACACTTTCCAATTGAAAAAAATAGTTAAAAAACCTTCAACGATCGCTTTTTTCATTTAAAATAAACTCACTTTTCGATTTAGGAACCACTTTCCTCTGAAGTTTGACAATTCATCATGTTTACAATTCATGAATATTTACTAATCGATTCGTCTCAAAACATGATCACTATTTTACATAATTACACCACTATTCAGTGTTGGATTACTTCATAGTTAGTAATGTTCACTTTCCACTTGTTTATTCAATTAGTTTAATTATATCATATAGAAAACCTTTGCCACGTTCTTTTCGATCCATTGAGCCTGATTATTCCGCTTCTTTATTTATTTATTTAGGAGCAAAAGATTAGATTTTCGTTCTCCTTCTCCACCAGGCATAAAACCTTCTCATCTTTTGTATCAACAGATTACATTTGTCCAAATGATACAAAATCAAATTTTAAATTACCCTTATTTAAGCTACAAAGCTAACTAACAACTACTCATATTGACTTATTATCTTTAAAAAATTGGCGAAAATAGATTCGGAGAAGATGGTGTTTGATGGTGTTACGAGATAAAATGAAATCAAATTAATCAGAGCAAATATTCAATACGCGAAACATACTGGAAAATGGTTAATTGAATCCATAGTTAGTTCTAGCACGAGGAATTATGAGAAAGGGATTAAAGACTGTCCCAGAAAGTATAGACGCACTATGATTTCGCTTTAAATAATTCACAAGTGTTAGACATTCAAATTTTATTCGATATACTGATAATATTAGACTACAACAACAGAATATTATTCTCAACATTTGCTACTTAGCCATTGTAGACTAGCTGGCGCACCTTCTTGCGAACGTTTCTCATTAAATTCCGTACAGACTTCTTGGCGACAAGTTTTGACACTTTTTCCCAATCTTTTTCGATCTGTTGAATGGTTTCGGCTGCCGAGACATGTTTCCCAAAATTCCTCAATTGGTCGAGGTTGTGGGCAAGTTGGTGGATCATGTCTTTTGGGACGAAAGTGACATTTTTGGTAGTATACCATTCTACCGTAGATTTCGAGTAGTGGCAAGAAGCAAGATCCTTGTGGCTTCGAATCATGGGTAGAAGTCGTTTTTGTAAACATTCCTTGATGTATATTTCGCTGTTGATTGAAGCAGTGGTGATGAAGGGTTTCGGAATCTTACCGCAGCTACAAATTGCTTGCCAGACTATAGTTTTCTTACCAAATTTTTCGGCTTCAATCGATGTCTCGGACCATAGTTAATTCTCGTATAATATTGTGGTCCCGGCAAGGATTTGTAATCGAGTTTCACGTAGGTTTCGTCGTCTATGTTATGATTATGCACTTCAAATTTCCAGCAAGAATCGTATTGTACAGCTTTCGAACCCTCGGCCTGATCGATGCTTTTTGTTTCGGACTACGTTTTGGTATTCGTTTTTCTTATAGGTTCGAAGATTCAAACGTTCTTTAGCACGAAGAACATTTGACTTCGAAGTGCCCACTTTTTTGGCCACATCTAGAACTGAAATCTCCTACTTTTACTCGAACGCCTTCAGTATACGTTTATACAACTGAGGGTTAGCAGGATCTTTTTTTCGATCCGTTTTCGGTTTATCCTCAAAGGTGTTATCCTCACCGAACTTCCTGATTGCATTTCGCACGGCTTTTTCACGTACTTCTTCCATTTTTGCTATCTTTCTCAGTGACAGTCCGCGTTCTGTGCACCATTTGTACACAATTTTTCGATGTTAATTCGCTGAAAGTCCACGCATTTCGAAACAAACTAATGAAAACGAATAAACCACTGCACAAGTGGTTAGAGAAGAGTGTAAACAACAGGACGCAGCCATAAAAATTGACAGATTTTGAACCATTGCGATATGGCAGCGGTTTTTGTTTGCGTTCATACATTCTGGGACAGTTTTTAAACCGCAAATTACGCCGATGAATGTCAAAACTTAGCAGTTGTAGGAAATCTGCAGAATAAAATTCGAGATTGGATCAAGTCCGCAACGAAAACAGCTTTTAGTGTATCTCGGCGGACGTAGCTTTCGTAGCTTGTAAAATTCATCGAATCCCTCCAGGGCAGGCGACGCAAAGCAAAACGAATGAACTTGCGTTGAACAGTTTCAATGCGCAGCTTATCAGTTTGGTAATATGGTGCCAAAATAACAACAGCATATTCCAGTATAGAGCCAACTAGAGTGCAACATAACTATCTCAAGCAGTATAGTTTATTGAAATTTTTTGAAATGCTAAAGATGAAATTTAGCATCTTGAATGCTTTAGAGGGGGTATAATCTTTGTGATCTTTGAAACTAAGTTTTGAATACAATAACACTCCTAGATCCACGATCGATGTCTCCCGTTTTAGTACCGCTTGCGAAATAGTTTAATCATACGTGATCGTGGTTAGTTTACGAGAGAAGGAAGCACCAGTATGAAGGATTGCTTCATATTTGCAATTACAATTTGATGGTTAATCTTGTCCAATGCTGCAGGGAAATCCGTATAGATGGCATCAACTTCCGCTTACAATGATTGAATGATACATGATGTATATGAAACAAGATTCGTGGAAGTAGACCATTTAGGCATGAAACCGTGTTGAGTATCAGATATGTAACTGGAGCAGTTGTGAGTTATGAAGTACAGTACTATTATTTCATATAGTTTAGAAACTGAACATAATGTGGCAATTCCTCGATAGTTTGCAATGAGGGATCTATCGCGTTTCTTATAAACGAGAAAAATGGTAGTTTTTTTTTCCAAGGTTCGGGAAAACATCCAAGTTGGAGAGATAGGTTGAACAGCTTTGTCAAAAGTACAAGGAGACTTCTGCAGCATTTCTTCAACACTAATGACGGAATACCATCAGGGCCGGAACTGAATGATGATTTCAATTCCAAAAATGTATTGTTAACTATGGTAGTCGTAATCGTTGGATATTGACCAATCGATGTACGGAGAAAAACATTGCTGGTAGCCAAGAGAATATCCTGCTTAAGCAAAGTTTCCTCGGAGAAAATTCTGCTAAAGTAGTTGCGGAATAGATTGCAAACACGCAACATATTCGTGCCAGCTTCAGTCTATGTCCATAAATTATTACCAATCTAAGCCGAATATTCACCGGATCTGCATAAGCATTTCCAAAGACGCTTCCGACATGTACTCGTGTTTACCTATTTTGGTCTAGAGTCGACAGATGAAGCATTCAGCGGTATCTGTGGAATCTTGTCCAAAACATGTCGTGTACTTTGACTTATTATCAAAAAATATTGCAGTCTGGAAGGTAGTGATAGTCGCATATGCAAATTGTGGACCTCGTCCAATAACCTATTAAACATAATAATGTTTAACCGTACCCGACCCGAACCCGAATTTGTTGTTTGTTATTCCATACCAATCGAATTCGCTTTTGAAACCATCTCTACTGGAAGAATTCCTATTGTTAAAAGAATAGTGATCTTATTCGCTTCTGTCCAGCAAATTATTTATGGTTAAAGTAATCCCTCCGTATGTTTTCGATGAAAATTGTCAAATGGGTCACTTCACCGAACGCCAAATCGCGAGATCAGCTCAAAGTAGGATGGAACATCAAAATACACGCGAAAACCTTCTGACTACACTTGAGGTTCTCTGCTAAATATTTTTATAATCATCAAGCAATTCTGTCTGTTCGTTTCAATAAAACTAGTTTTATGAGCTATTCAAACGCGGTAGGATACCAACAATCAATAAATGAAGCAAAACGAAAACCTATTGTATAACCATAAACTGCAATAATACTGCTACTGTTCATAATCCAATTGCTGCGTATGGGTTTCAGACACGATCGTATTCCTATATTATCGTTACCTTGTTCCCACATGAGCTGTATTGCTCGCAGCGATGCTGATCTGCGGTTGTTTAAACGACTCAATTTTTCACAGTGAATTAGAGCCGGTTTCTCATCAAATCGTAACGCAGTTTGATACGGCTTTCCACACTCGTTATCCGTGCAGTTTTGAAATCGTTTGGTGTGGTGTAATGCGGCAGAGCTTAACTGGAGTAGCAATCTGTAATAGTCGCTGGAGACACGGGAGAATAGGTGGGTCGTTTCAGTTGTAATTGGTACCAACTGAATGCGAGAGGAGGTAATTTCTTAACCCCTTTTGTTAACAAGTGAACGGGCTTTCTGGAAATGATGAGTCGTTTACGAAAAAGAACGGGATGAATGAGAATCAGGTTAACAATTTCTCCCGCTACTGTGTGAAAACTGCCTTGTAATTTAAAAAGCCGGAATCGGTTTGTCGATTTAATTATTAGTCATTGGCACTAGTTGAGTAAAAGGTGCTACGTCGATCCGTTTGCTGGGGGAAACTTGGGTCGACTATTTGCCATTTTGGGTCAAATGCCTGTGATAATTCTTACTCTAATGATGGTCATTGTTTATTATTTTTTACCGGAATCATTCGACTAATTATATTTCTTTTCTTCTTTGCAGCATCACGATGTCCCTACCGGGACTACCCCCACTGCCAAAAAGTCTTAGTGGTTTCGATCTAGCCGGTCAGCAACTTTTATCTCACCAGCAGCATCATCAGCAGCAGCAACAGCAGCATCAGCATCATCACGTTGCTCAGCACCAGTCATCTCAAACACAGCAACAACAACAATACCATCATCATCATCCTCAGCACACACCTTCGCAGCAGTTGTTGTCTCACCAGCAGCTGCCACCATCGCTGAATCACCATCCCACGAATCCGTTTATCCCGATGGGAGTAAATCTGCAGAGCGTTAGTATGGCATCACTCGTATCTCAGCGCGGTCAGTCACCGATTAGCACCATTAGCAGTTCCAGCAGTATACCGGTCACTCCCAACAGTGGTTCTGGCGGCGGCGGAGGAGGAGGTGTGAGCGTTAGGAAACCAACAACGCTTGATACTCAACTGGCTGTCTTGCGAAGAGAAATGGTAAGTAAAATTATTTGCTTTGTTGGCCGGGTATGTGGGATTTCGTAGCGATTATCTCCGTATCCACGATGATTTAGTTACTTGTCACGCTTTTTCTTACTCCGAAGCAATAGTGACCTATTTTAAAATCAAAAACATTTCTCGCCCTGCTGGAAAATCAAGTTTGTTGTATGGGCATAGACCGTCGTCCGTTCACTTATTTATGCTGTCCCATTCAAGGGACGCTCACATGTCATTACCGAACGGAAATTGAAGAGGCTTGAATGCGTGATCGAACAACTGAGTGTTTGAGTAAGAGAGAGAGAAACAGAGAAAGAGTAGTGAAAGAGGCGATTTAAACAGCAACCCCGTGACCTCTAAATTTGACGAGCACAAAAAGGAGATGCGAAATTGACCCCTACCGCAGCATCACCGGCGTAACTGGCCGCACCTCTCGGGCAATTTCCATCGGCTAGGGTCCCGCCCGCACCGGTAGTGGATAATTGAAACTCAAGCGAAATTAAAAATTCAACACTTTTTACGCTCGGTTTGTTCAATGGCTGAATGGATGGATGAATAGATGCATTCGATGGTCATCAGCACTATGCGCGCCGGCTGTGGACCTCGCTTGTAGGTCAGCGCGTCTCTATGCGCGAAAGTAGTGGCAAGGTCTCACCAAGTCGGTCCCCCAAGTCCACGGAGGCAAGAGCTCTAGCAGCAGAGAAGATCATTATTTATGTCAGATAAAAAGTGAAGTGGCATCAGACGTTCGCAGGAAAGTTGATTGCGATTTTTGTTTTGCTTTCTTTCTGCGGTTAGAGCTTTCTATGATCAGCAGTAAAGCATAGCAAATGCCGCATCTTGATTGTTGATGTGACGTTGATTGCCGCAGTGCCAAAGCTGCGAGTGTATATGTCATTTTTGCAAAGATTATTTCGTTTAATGGTTTGGATCCAGTTTTAGTTGGCGTCAGTAAATTCGAGTTCCGTTCAGGATTTCATTGTCAATTGTTATTCAGCAAGCAACATGTCATTCCAAATTTGTGGAGTGTTCTGAATTTGCTCATTTGTTTTCCAATGGACGTAGGTGCCATTCAATTAATTCTGTCTGTTTTATTTTTGGAACACTTATTTTCCTATCCGATTTTGGTTCTTGGAATGCAATCATTTCGATCTTATACAAACGCCTCTCAGTGTTCTTTTCAGAAGTTTCCCCCCGTTTGTGTGGCGATCAGGAAAAAAACGCGAACCGTTTAAGTTGAACACACCACATCTCGACACGTATGACTCATCTTCGTAAAACGATTCGATCTTCAGGCATACACGCGCCAAGTTGTTGAGCAAACATAAAAAAACGTGAAGGATTGACGAACGAAACAAAAGAGATTCGAGTTGGTAGCAAAACTTTCGAAACGCTTAATTCATTTACTGTGGTCATATTCCTATGCTGAACAGTTCTGATTTTTGAACAAAAAAAAAGAAAAGAATCGTGTATTGTCCAATTTCGCATTACTACGGTACCTGGAAACTACTGGAAATCTACCTTGGGTAACAGGTTCTGAATGATTGAATGAGTCATACTATCCGACCTGTTCCTATCTGATATTAACGAAAGTTTGTTACTCGTTTCTCACTCATTGGGTTTATCTGTACCAGGACGGGAGTGAATCATCTTGGGAGCACAGATATTTACTGTGCGAAGGAACGATATTGCTTAGTTATCTACCTAAGTTTGTGGATGCTTATGAGAGAATTTACCTAGCTTTATTTATTTATTTATGTCAACTTTCATATAAGATATGTTTTGTAGTAAGAAAAATTTTCAAATTCTATTTTCGTTTAATTTTTTACTACTAACGAACCCAAGCCTGCATTCGTACTGACCAGGCACCACATACATGACTTTTTGCTTCAGTTTAAAGCTATTTGTAATTTTTGTCCTAGATCTAAAATATGACTAATGCACAATGATAATGCGCATAATTGTGGTCAATTTTAGTTTAACATTTCCTTGTCTATATTGCAACTTAAGTTTCTAACAACTAATTTCGGTGCTTTCGCAATCAAAAACTCGCAACGAGTAAAACTGATGTGAGTTTGAATAGCCTAAATTAACAATACCATCAAATAAATATAATGTTTAAACCAGTTGTGAATATTTCCTACCTTTTTTGAATCGATTTTGAAACACCTTTTGCCTTATTATTCCGGAAATCGGGAGTCGAAATTGAACAAAATTTGACGGCAGTCCATGGGACCATTTCGTTTGAATCTAAAATATTGAGAATTGCTACTGAATCATCGATGTGAGTTCCATTTTGATGTTCTTTACTGCTACGTCCGGTGCTTGTTAAATCGATAAACTGGGACTACTAGAGCAGAAATGATTTTGTCTGACCATTAAATGTCAGGACCTACAAATTGGAGTAATTAAAAGAACAGTTTTAAAGATTTCGTAGATTTTTTGCGGTGTCTAATATTACGTTTTGGATTTTAAACATTTAACCTTCGGGAACGGATGTTGGATTCGTATAAAATTTGTTAACAATTTTTAGTATCAGAAGACCTTTCATTTGATTCCAAGTTTGTGAAAATCAGTCATCTTTTGGCAAAATTAGAGCGAGCTGTATTTTGAAGGTTTTTTCGGCTACAGGTGGAAACTCTGAATCGGTATAAGTAAGTTTATGGTTAAAGATCTTCAAAATGTGATGTACCAGAATCACGAACACGCACGATTACGTTATAACGCAAATCACGGTTTGATATAGCTATTATTGTTGCATAAGAGAGCAATCTAACATTCGTCAGTAGCGTGTACTCTTACTCTTTCAGTTGTAGGCCACGGTCGGATGTATATAGGAGTCTCCACTCCACTTGATCGATTCATTGGATCATTTTCGAGGACCATTTTAAGCGGGATGTTCTCAGATATTCTAGCAACTTGCCCGGCCCACCGTAACCGTCCGACCTTGATCGTTTGGACGAGGGTTGGTCCTCCCAGCAACTTGCAGTTAATGGTTCATTCGCCGTCTATACGTACCATCTTCAGTCCGCTTTTCACCATAGACGGTTCGCAACACCTTCCGTTCGAAAACACTCAGTGCACGTTGATTCTCCACAAGTATTGTCTAGGACTCATGCCCGTAGATGATCACAGGTCTAATCAGAGTTTTGTAGATAGATAACTTCGTACGACGGCAAATTTTGCTCGATCGAATCGTCCTATGTCCAAAGTTTGTTTTATGTGGAATTTATTCATGCGAATTCGGGTTTTTGAAGTAATACGGTAAGCAGGGTGGCAAGTGACCGGGAAAATCGGAAAAAGCGAAAAAAATCAGGAAATTGGATTCATCGGGAGAAACCGGGAAAAAACCGAGAAATATATTGCAAAACCGGGAAGAATATTACTAGCTGAAATCTGAGTAACGGTTTTAGCATCATTGTTATTCAATGATATAATATAATTTTCAGGCCAACGGCTTTTTCTAATTTTAGTTGACGACAAACATGAATCTAGGGTAGTATCATTAGGTAATGTCGTATTGGGGTTTAAATAGTCGATTCTCGAAAATCCAACTTACAGCTGACAATCGCAAGTGGTCGGTGAACTGAATATAGCGTGAGGCTTCCAGATAACTTTGGTAAATATCTATGCTGGTCGCATCCTACGGTCCGTGTGGGTCCGCGGGAAACACCCCCAGGCTACGAAGACCCGGCGGGTGGCCCGCATGCTGGTCATCGATTGGAGCGGTCTTCCATGGGGGTTGATGGTTATGTTACGGAAGAGAATGAAAGAGACAGAGGAGTAAATATTGTAAAAAATCGTGGTAAAAAGGGGGTATGGGAACGAAATGCCTAGAAAACGACAGAGATCTAATTAGTTGACAACGAGGTGGTGAAGAGACGGGGGAAGGGAAAACAGAAAAGTTAGTGACAAAAGATCTATTTAGTCCCAATGAAGATGGTGAACAGGACGACAGACCGAGAGAATCGGGCGGATCTTAGTGTCGAACCAGTAGTTGGAGATTGTTCTTAGCCATAATTGAAATGTCGTCGAGGAATGGGAGGAACTTTCTCTGCAAGATATAATAGATTACACTTGTATATGAATGTGTTCAAAGAATTGGTATATGAGAAGCATGTCTGAACTATCCCGACTCGCCAACACATCCCGAACCGGAACCTCAGGTGGTCTACCTCGGGCCCTAAGGGATTCCAGTAGCGTCGACCTGGCGTCGCGATACTCTATGCACGACCACACGACATGAATGCCTCCGCTTGATTTTTATTAAGTTTGAAAACAAGTAACACTTGAAAAATTGTTCACAAAGTTTGATAATGATTGCCCTAATTTCATCACAATTTGTCTCAGTAATATCATCTTGAGACTCATATTTGTGTGAGATATTGATTTCAATAGGACTCACAAAATTGTTTCTTATTGATTCATTTTTAACATTAGGTATACCAGAAAATAATAAAAACAGTCATGTGTGCTCAGTACAAACCGGTTACTTGTAACCAAAGTCCCTAGATGACTAAAACAAGGACTGTATTTTTCTTATATGCACTTCTAATAATGAATGTTTCCTTTTCATATATCGAGATAGACGAAAAATACTTCAATCTTCAACTAGCGGGCATATAATAATGTTTTTTTTTGACATGAGATTTCTGTTAAGAGTTTGAATTAAAAGAATATTTAAAATAAAACTCAACAGAGGCCTATTTGAAAAACCAAGAAAATTTAATCTCGCAAACTGAGAAAAAACCGGAAAATCGGCAGTCCATTTGCCACCCTGGGTAAATAATGTTGCCCCCATGAAAAACTCTTCAGCGCAGGGATAAAAAAACGCAGTTCGCGTATGTAAAATCCGTTCATGACTTTTATTCAATGATGACTTTTCTACATAGAATGTAATCAAAAACACATCAGTCATTAAATAAGAAAAAATATGATCTGCTTTTGTGTGCGGTATTAGATAATTTGGTTGATTCCTGCGATCGAATGAATGCATTAGTTAAATGACCTGTTTTATTTTTTATCAATATTAACGTTTTGCAGAAAATTACTACTCAATTAGTTGTGCGTTCGCTGTATGGTATGCAGTGTTGGTGATTGCCCAAAATTTGACAGAAGCTGCTCGATTTTTATCTATATTGTATACAACATTTTCAATGCGGTAGAAGGTGCTACAAGAACTCGAGTCTCTCAATGTATGAACCGTGAGAGAATTTTTCTACATTTCTTCGCACCACTTCATGCTCTGAGCATTTCACGGCCCTTAAAAAAATTACAGTCTGATTGGTGCTGTGTGGAATTTATCAAGAGAGAATCGCAAGTTGACAATTATCGCAGATGATTCTCATACTAGGTTGCAATATTTCAAAACCCTTGTGTGGAGCATTCACATACATTTTAATAGACATAACTTATACAAAGGTTATATGCACATGGTTAGAATAAGCGGCAATAGTAACATGATTCTATCGCAATTATCCACTGCCCATACAGAATCGGATCGCGAAACTAGAATAAGCGACCGTTTGTTGCTTCAGAGAGAATCTCCACAGCAGCGAGCTAACCTTTGATTCTCAGACAGGTCATCGAGAGAAATTCGCTCTCGCATTGGTGTCTATTCTATGTTAAATGAACCATATCGGTTTTTTGTTGCTGCGATGATATCCGTCTCTCTTTGATGGCACTGATTGAACCGTGTGAAGAGTTCTTTGATACGATAAAAGCCATCCTTGATGGTATGTAGTGTCATCTTGTTAGGTCCGGGGGCTCCCAGGTCTCTTTTAAGTATCTCCGGTAACACAAAGTACGACAACATGCAACTATAACGATCACCGTTTAAGGGTCTCACCAGATGTGAAGATAGTCGGACCAAAAAACTTTTGAAACATTTCAGCGTCGTAGACAGGTGTTTGAAATCTGCTTCATACTAGTGTTACTCTAAAAATCATGCTTAGCTATCAGTACCTGAAGTAATAAAGAAAAATTTACGTAGACCAAGGGGCCCATTCATTCTCTTTCTGAGGACGTGGAGGAGGTTAAAGTTCCTCATTTTCGTCTATGGATTGATCCATTATGGCCGATCCACTATCATTCCGGTTATGGCATCGGTTCTGCTTGTCATCGTTCAAGTGGGATACGTAGCCTAGCTCGCCTTGTTTTGAATGTATGTAAACCAGAAGCCTTCATCCTCGCATCAAAGTAGCATTTTCTAAGAATATGTTTTTGTAAAACGAATTAAATGGCAGATAGCATTTTTATACAACGTGTACACTCAAGAAATTCAATACGATTTATTATTTTGCTACCGAAAAAAATACTACTTTCAATTGTGGTTTTCTTTCATATCACCCAACATATCATCAGATTCTTCAGACTTTTTCACTTCGTTTAATAACCTACAAAAAAGAGGCTTCATCACAGCGATCAAATCTGCATTACGCTGTTATCGTGACCATAATCTAACAAACGTGTAATGGAAAATGCTCACACGTCGCTCTGTCGGCACTAGAAATCGATTCGTCATGCTCGGAAGTAGGCATCTTGTATGATAATGCGGAAAGGCCTTCTGCTGCTGCTGCTGCTGATGCTGATGCTACTGTTGTTGTTGTTGTTGCTATTGAATGTAATTTTGTACGGGAGATTAAACGTAATCATCAGCAGTCCGATCAGAGGCGTGGCTCATTAAACACGCACGAAAAGCACATTGGGTTTCAGGGCCTAGACTGATCGGATGAAGAGAGAAGTAAAAGACCAAATCGTGAAACGCTGAAGTGCAGATTTTCCCTTGTACTCAGAAGCAGATGTTGTTCTTGTTCGAAACGATGGGTGAATCTTTCTTAACTGTAGATTCCATTCGGTTGAAGTTGATTGAGAAATTATACAGTTTAGCCAACGTCAGAATTTGAAATTCGATTCCAGCAAACCTCGTTTGTTTGATGGTCGGGTTGCCGATCAGAATGGAACCAATCTATGCTAATCTGTTTCGCCCACGGTTAGGATGCTGCTAGCGTGCAGCCGAGGTGGAATGTTCAGGTAGCTATAATTCTAATTAAATTTAATTCAATCAATTCATAATTCGAAACTCGATCGCACCTGTTTTGCGTGGTTCGTTTTGTTATTTATGTCTGCTTGGTTCATTCGCCCTAGCGGATTGAGTCGGTTCAAATTCGTCGACTATTTGATTAACGGATTTTCCACGTTCTCCGCCTTTAATACACAAACTCGAATACCCAGGGGTTGCACTTTGCACTTTCACTAGCTAAATACTATTATTGATGGTAAAGCTATACATATCTTGAAGGACGCTCAGTTGACTGTCGGACAACTACTGGATGCTAGTGCTAACACTAAAGTAAACAGGTCTCCTCGTATGCACTACTAAGTAGCCGAACTTGACCGTTCAGTTTTCACTACTTATATTCCACTACGACCGAATGCGTTGGTTCCGCACACCGAACCACATGAATTAATTCATGCAAAGAGTCGGTCGTAAACTGGATTTATGGTTTACGACGTCGTTCCGAAGTTTCGATGCTACAGGGGATAGATAGCGATCTTGGTGTAAATGTATTCTCCAGGTTACCGACACCGTTTAGTGCGTTGAAGTTTTATTGGCATATCAGCCAGGCGGTTGATGGTTTGCAGTCCTTTTCAGTTCATCACATCCTTTATCCATTTGGTTGAAGGCGATAATTTAGATTTTATGAGTCCTTCTTAAATTAAATCTTGAATTGTAGCTTATCATGCGACGCAATTCTCGATTGGAACGTTGAACGAGTGAGCACTTAACCCTGGTGCGTTTGAAATGTGTCTTTTTGACATGAGTTAAACAGTTTTTTAAATGTCTGGCAAGATCAGAAAAACTTTTATTTAAACAAAATAATGACCAAGCCGGATGTTGGGTGTGAACTGTCCTAACTGTTCATCAAGTGGCAGATTATCTGAATCAATTACGAAATATTAAAATAGGTATAGCTTTTTATCGGATTTTCGAGTGTTATTCGTCATCCACTAGATTTCGTTTGTTATTGTTTATAAAAAGTCGATATAAAAATGTTGAAATTCCTACAAGAAGAAAGCATTTAGATCGCTATATTTTACTTCAATCAGTAGTTTATTACTTATTTGTTAATCAATGAGATGTAGTCGAGTTATAAGCAAAATTATTACTCTAGTTTCGAGTGAAGCCGTTTTGCACCTGGGTTTCAAATTTGCGCTAGATGTCGATATTTCACATCTCATTATAACTTGTTTTTAAAACTACATGAACAGATATGGTCCTTTACGGGTGCCCAATGCTCAAAATAGGCTAACCATTGAATGATCATACCTCATTCGGACAATATAAATCTGAAAATATGTTCTCGTTCGGCACATCGGCGAAAACATTGCGCTTCGGTCCAAACTAACGAAGTTGCAACATTAGTAGAGTTTGAGCTTTACGTCTGTTTAGCAGTTTATGTTGAACTGCTAGGTGGTGCAACAGTTCAACATAAACTGTTATGCATTAACTGATCGTAGACGTATCGTAAAAATAACTAACGGGTGTTATTTAGAAGGTTTGTTTTTTCAAAAAGGATTACTCTATTGTCTGAAAGTTCTTTCCAAACTGTGAAGCGACGTCGCTACTCAGTATTGTTTGGCTAATCATCATGAATAGAGTTAACTCCAGACCAACGCTTCCGGATCGTGGAAATTAATTTTCGAAATCAGTGTTCAACTAGAACTGTTCATAAGGCACTTTGTGAATTTTATGGTGCATATAATCCTCCGTCTGAGACCACCATAAAAAACATATTTACCGGTCTACATTCACTCTTTTAGATGCCAAGCCATCGAAAGAGAAGAGAATTTGATGCGGTCTATGGGCTGGTGGAATCATCCGTCCTTATTTCTTCAAAAATGAGGAAGGACGAGGCGTTACCGTGAATGGAAATCGATACAGAACCATGATCAATGAATTTTTGTTACCAAAAACAGATTAAGATATGGACGAGGACGAAATATGGTTTCAACAGGATGGTGCCACTTGTCGTACTGCGGCCGACTCATTGAAAGAAAATTTCAACAGCAGTATTTCGAGAAATGGAGTAGTGATTTGACGTGAATCCGTGTTCGTGTGATTTGACACCACTCGATTATTTTTTGAAGTCATTGGTTTATGTAGGTAAACCAACAACACTCGACACTTGACAATTGACACTTTGGAAACAAATATTCAGCGTATCATTGCTGAAATATGCCTTCAAATGCTTGAAAAAGAGGTCCAAAATTAGACCTCCAAAATGACTTTTGTGGAAAAAAGTCGTGGCGGCTATATGCCCGAAATCATATCAAAATGGTCAATGCTAAAAATTTATCTACCGAATAAAAAAAAATGGCCATTTCTTAATTTGGCATGTGTTTTCAAATTTAAAATTAGCAAGCTCTTGAAAAACACACTTTACATAAGTTATGTCCCTATGCATCCTTTTCTTTTGAATCATTTTGTTTGTCCTTAAAAGAGCCAATGTATATTAAATTCTTCGACATTTAACAATGTTAATGATACTTTTCTCGGATGCGAGGGATTGCACGTATTGGCAATTTTGCTTGTTGACGTATCCATTCAACCAGAAATGAGCATCGTCATAACACAATTTTTCGATAAAAAAGTGGATCTTCCTCCAACTTTTCCAGTGCCCATTCGTGATTAAATTGTAGACCAAACGACGATTTATGATTAAATTATAGACCAAACTGAACAAGTTTGACAATGACACAAGACGCGATTCACGTGTAATCTGTCGAAAAAAAAATGTTACCAAAAAGGTACCAGTAAAAAAATCACCCTTTATAACTAATGATTTTCTCATTTCTTTGGAATTTATTGAATGGTACTTAAAAGAACCGATTAATTAAACTTTTTCGATGTTCAAATATGTTGATGTTGGCGCACAAGACAAATCAACACATTGTTCAGTCGCTGGTTTTCATTACCAATTTTCTTATTTCAATGGATGAAAAAATAGAAATTAGTTTTTTAGCAACGGTTTATTGGTTCTTAATTGGTCAAAAGAACCAAAACTTCTGCGATGTTCAACAATGTTGATCGTTTTTTCGACGGATGCGAAGGATCAGCATAATATCGATGAAAAAGTTTTCTCTTGTGCTTGGAGAACGGTGCTCGAAACGACACACATCACAGTCAAGCGTCGAATGATGCCAGCAAACGTGAATTTTTTTATTTTTGTGTCGGTTTTGTTTCATTGAGTAAACAATGTTTGAGATATTGACAACAAACTTACTGCATTCCCCACGTTTACCACGTCAAATAATCGAACAACGAAAAAGTTGTTAAGAAACTTCATCTGGAGTAATTTTATCACGCTTTCGATGTGTAAAATTTGCGAGATGATACACAGGTTAGTATAGCCAAGTAAGGCGTAGTCCTATATCAAAATTAAAGTTTGTCGTGCAAATTGTACCGAAAACTGATGATCTGTCAATGATTTTACACCTGTGAGCTCGAAACAATTTTACTCAACAACAACGAGGTGATGGTGAAGTATTTTTTTCGCTTTACTAAGCTTTAATATAAAGGGTGATTTTTTAAGAGCTTGAGAACTTTTTTAAACAATAAAACGCATAAAATTTGCAAAATCTCATCGGTTCTTTATTTTAAACGTTAGATTGGTACATGACATTTACTTTTTGAAGATAATTTCATTTAAATGTTGACCGCGGCTGCGTCTTAGGTGGTCCATTCGGAAAGTCCAATTTTGGGCAACTTTTTCGAGCATTTCGGCCGGAATAGCCCGAATTTCTTCGGAAATGTTGTCTTCCAAAGCTGGAATAGTTACTGGCTTATTTCTGTAGACTTTAGACTTGACGTAGCCCCACAAAAAATAGTCTAAAGGCGTCAAATCGCATGATCTTGGTGGCCAACTTACCGGTCCATTTCTTGAGATGAATTGTTCTCCGAAGTTTTCCTCTAAAAATGGCCATAGAATCGCGAGCTGTGTGACATGTAGCGCCATCTTGTTGAAACCACATGTCAACCAAGTTCAGTTCTTCCATTTTTGGCAACAAAAAGTTTGTTAGCATCGAACGATAGCGATCGCCATTCACTGTAACGTTGCGTCCAACAGCATCTTTGAAAAAATACGGTCCAATGATTCCACCAGCGTACAAACCACACCAAACAGTGCATTTTTCGGGATGCATGGGCAGTTCTTGAACGGCTTCTGGTTGCTCTTCACTCCAAATGCGGCAATTTTGCTTATTTACGTAGCCATTCAACCAGAAATGAGCCTCATCGCTGAACAAAATTTGTCGATAAAAAAGCGGATTTTCCGAATGGACCACCTAAGACGCAGCCGCGGTCAACATTTAAATGAAATTATCTTCAAAAAGTAAATGTCATGTACCAATCTAACGTTTAAAATAAAGAACCTATGAGATTTTGCAAATTTTATGCGTTTTATTGTTTAAAAAAGTTCTCAAGCTCTTAAAAAATCACCCTTTATAAAAGGGTAAAGATAAAGCTCCTTTACCTTTACCGTCTAAAATTTATTTTATTTGAAATTGGGGACGGGTTTATCGTGATGGATTAGTCGATGTTATTAAATAACATAAGTACACATATCTGAATTTATTTAGGGTTTTTTAGTTACAAACAAAAGTTTAATAATCAAAATTAAATGGTCTTGGTTTCCATATAAAACTAGTGCTACTTAGCAATTCAACTTGTGTCATTAAGCAGATGTACTCCAGTATCAATACTTCTTCCAGTATGACGTGAATACTTCTTCCTTCACTATGGGGCGCCTTTTCAAAATTCGTCCTGTTAAATAATGGGTAGAACTTAATCGTGTATATTTCGAGTTCTATTGAACTCAACAACATAATTCTTTCTTCATATCATCAGAAATATGATCAGCAATTTATTATTAAATTTTAAAAAGTGTGAGATAACCAAGGATGGCTTTTATCGTATCAAAGATCGCTCACTAGCAACTCTTCACACGATTCAATCAGTGCCATCAAAGAGAGACGGATATCATCGCAGCAACAAAAAAACCGGCATGGTTTATTTAACATAGAATAGACACCAGTGTGAAAGCGAATTTCTCTCGATGACCTGTCTGAGAATCAAAGGTTAGCTCGCTGCTGTGGGGATTCTCTCTGAAGTAACAAACGGTCGCTTATTCTCGTTTCGCGATCCGATTCTGTATCGGCAGTGGATAATTCTGTATGGGCAGTGGAGACAGTGGATGTATGGGCAGTGGAGATAACCATAGATTACAAATAAATTAAGTTTGTTGAAATTTTTGGAAACGATGAGAAAAACGCATCACAGCGACTGGACGAGTATAAGACCTCAAAAATCGATCATTTCTCCTCATGCATTGTACGGAACTGGACGTCATGGCGAGGACCTTCAACCAGTAGCAGCAAAAAAAAAAACCCTTTTCGTAGTATTCACTTTTCGGATGTCCTGGATATTCATCGGAAAAAGCTCTAAAATCGGATCTTTTTACAAGTATTGAAATGTTCCCAAAAGAATTGTGCCAAGTTTTCCTCTACTGAGAATGTAAATTCCAAGAAATAACTAATATAACATTTTTTGTTGCATTGTTTACATACATTTGTTTCGTATTATTTAAATGTATGGTAGAATATGTTTGGCGTCAATGAATCGTACTTGAGTATAGATGCACCGTTCCAATTCTGGAAACGAAGCAGTAAAAGTTGCAAAATTCACACAATCAATCAGCTAATACGAATGATTGTCTAAATTTGGAAGTGTGGAAGAGAAATGCCAATTTTACTCGTATTCACATCCTCCAGTTATGTCTGTGACATTACCCACCCGTCTTTTTTATATAGGAATACAATGTACTACGATCCTACTGATTATGAATCCTTCCAGGTCGGGGCTCGAACATATGAAAACTGGCTTGTAAGACCAGCGCCATATGCATTGAACCGCCAACCCGGGCCAATGGCCAATGAACGCATGATGTATGTTCACTGACACACCTAAAACGAAGCTTAAAAGTAAGAAAATAGGTTTGTAAACAAAATCTAACAACTTCAAGAGAATGATCGTATGATCTTTTTGATTTCTTCAATCTCATTGCCTGCTAACTGTGTTCCTATACCTGGATTATTTTAACTTGAATTTTATAGAAATTTTTTCAATGAGATTTAAGTTTACCTTGCTTACTTTTTCACCTCAATCGTATAGCAGTATGTCGCGGTATGGTTGATGTATTTACAGTCATCTTATGTCCGACAAATACTTGTTCCCCTACGCAGCATCAATCCCGGTTCGTAGTTGCTTTGCATTTCCATTATCAAACAAAACACCTGTTTCTAAGAACGCCGGATACCGTTCAATCAAGTCGATCCACTTGTCCAACGGAGCAACAATTTGGTTGTTCACTTCGTCGTAGGTGCACTCACCCACAGATCGATCGAAGTAAACTGATTTGGACTAGCATCGTGTAGCGGTGGTTGCATTTGGTTTATTTATAGGTTATACACAAAACAAAAAAAACCGGTGCAGCGCTAAATCGACTCGGTGCACTGCGAAAGCGGCCGACAAGTTGGTGGTTTTCTTGTATGCAAAGGAGAAAAAAATCCTACAACTCGCGCTCTCGTTGCTTAGCTCGCCGGGAAGCCGAAACGGTTGCATTCAGCAGTACATGTAAATGTATGCTACAATGGAAAGGTCATGTTATGCTGCTTCAACCTGATTATTTGATGTCGGTTGCCGCAGCTACACTTGTACGTTTCGCAATGCTCGGCAGGTTCCTGTGCTCGAGCAGGATGTGTGCGGCGTCATGAGTCTAGTGGAAAATACTTTGTTGCATTTATTTTTTTAGAGTTGATTGATTGCAATCCGAAGCACTTGCCAACAGAATACTAGATTTCATATAATGCTGAGTTCCGTCATGTTTGTCCATGAAAGTAAGAAAAAAGGAAAATCATGTGCTATTTCAGAATAAAATCCGTACTAATGACACTGTTGATGACGAAGCAGAGTTTACGCAGACAGGGAAGATGTTAAAATTAAAACCCACATTTAGTCTCGCCTCCCGACTCTCCAGATATCATGTAGGATCGTAAATGTTGGTCATTAGTTAGAACAACAGACCGTGACCTAGAATTCGTTACAGGAATTGCACGAACGAAATAATAAACTGATCGTTCGAAGGGGGTTTAAAAAAATAATCACAAATGAGGCCCCTCTTCTGAATTCTGAATCAAATCAACGACAGGAGAAAAAAAACAACACCATTTCACCGAGGTTATGGGAAGCAGCTGACGAGCGACTCATTCATTGGAACAATTCGGGGTTTCTCCTCAAATCGGGCTCAGAATCTTGGAACCGTCAAGAACACAATTACTTTGCTACTGCTGCTTTTGATGGCAATGGCAATGGTTTGCACACGGTCAACCATTTTGAGCGGAACCGTTTCCCAGAAAAGGGTGGAGTGGCATGCGAATTCAGTAAACCTTTTAAAACGAGAGAGAGAGAGGCATTCTACGGTTGATGATGAAGGTCTTACCGGAAGTTTGAGACAGTATGCGTTGCAGTTTTATTAGATCGCTATATAAAGACGTAGTTAATGAGAACTTACATCCGGAACAGTAATGATGGTGATTTTTTAAGTCAGTTTATGAAGCGATCACAAAAATAGACACTCGAATTGTTTTGAAAGTTATAATAATAACTGTTCTGCACTGATGAGTCAAAGACGAAACGTAAAAAAAACTGTGTATATTTATTCTCCAACTATCACAATACCGTTACTCGGTGGGATAATTAGTACTGGAGACATAATACATAGTGATGCTGCGGAAATCAAAAAGTCTTGAAAGCTTTTAAGGTTTCTTAATGTCTTAATATCGTATCACATACCAAAAGTGTAGCTATTGATGGTATTTTTATGAGGGTCTATCCTAAAAAAAACTCAATAAACACTGGATGATGGCCAAGAAAATAAGAAATCAAAACGTAGTTAATGAGAACCTATCAAACTTTCCCCGAAGAGTTGTCTGTGTTGTCTGTGAAACTCAAATAAAAATTGTTTTGAATATTCTTAGGCAATTAGAGAAACTTCAATTGTTTTTTATGGTCATTCTCCTAGTCCTGACATAATAATACTAAATTTGTTCAAGAATCTGCCTAACCTATATGTCAATTTCAACACGACACTTTTAGAAACCAAGGTTTCGAATCCTTTCGAGTTTTAGAAAACTTATGGAACTTAAGTTCCAAAACCTAAGTTCCAAATTTGTCGCAAGAAATAGATCCCTTTAAGAAACATAGTCGACGATATTAGTATTCTATACTCTCCTGATCTTAACCTTAAAAAAACGATATGTCCATGCCAGAGGATACTATTGAATTGTCGCGCTATCTATGCTAGGTAGAAATCCTGAAAATTTTTTCAAATAATATAAGCTTAGAGCTTGATTTCTTTCAGTAAGTGTGGAACAGCCTCTGGTTTCTATCGTCGCCGCTTAAAGACAATTTGCCTTGAACAGTATCTAACTGACAATTGTCTTTCGAATCTTCTTGAGGTTCCGTTTGACGATGAACCAACATTTTCATATTGAGTGAAGCTCTGATGTGTCAAGAGTGTTTATGTCCTACCATCTAAGTGTTGTTCGCGACAGGATGCCAAATCTAAACTGGAACGATTGTGTTGCTTGCGGAAAGGTAACAGACATTCCAGTCCTCGTGCTTAGAAATATTAATGTTGCCTTCCAAGCCACAGCAACAGATGGCCTTCCCAACGAGATATCTTTTACAAACTTCGATAACTTGAAGCGTTTGACAATATCTGCACCTGTTCTTTTCTTGTTGCCGTTTGTTATTCCTGTTCATTAAGCTTTCGATACACGGATAGACAGAAATCAGCATTTTGGCGAAAAAATTAGTTGATTTTCTGATTTTAGTTAGTTATTTTTTGAGACAACAAAAAAAAATCTTACTTTGCTGATTTAGATTTTTTAATTCTCATTCCCTTAGTAATGATAAAATATTAGTTTAAATGACTATTTTTTTAGTTGAATTCAACGTGCTGTCATTTATTAGCTAAGGCACACTCCATTTTCATTTAACTAATTTTTGAATTAGAAAAATTAAACGTTGTTGTCAACCAACATGAATGGTTGAATTGGTTTCTGTAATCTGCAGCTATCTGGCGCACTGTCACCGAAAAAACGTTCACACTGTAATGATTACTAGCCACTAGATAGCACACCACTACTGAGAAGAATTTTTCAGTCGCGGTTGTCTTTTCTATATTGACAGGTATAAATACGATAGTTAGATAGTATTGGAGGAAAAGGCATAAACGAAACATAAACTAGTTTTTTTTATAAATTTTCTCTTCTAAATCACTGTTTTCTTCATTCGACTTCGCGACATCGACTCTCTCACTGAAAACTTTGAGCACTCGGAAAGCAAAAACCGAATACAAGTAGTACTCCGGATCCTTTTTAGTTTTTTAAAGGATTGTTTTGCTTTGACACATCTCATGAGTTTTTGGCTAATAAACACATATATATATATATATATATATATATATATATATATATATATATATATATATATATATATATATATATATATATATATATATATATATATATAATTTTTGATTTCTTTGTGCTGTCTTTCAGCAGTGATGGTGACAGAACGAATTCTTCAAATTTTCTGATTTTAATTAGTTGTGAATGAGAATTTCGTATTGGATTGAAATTTTGCTGGCACGGTTGTAGACAACACTCCTAGTATGCTTGCGACATTTAGGAAGGGTAGAGGGATGTTTCACTGAAGCAGCTGGGCACTCGTTTCAAGGTTTTTGTGGTCTCAGGTTTCCGACTGTCGACACATGTTTTTGTTTTTGTAAAATTTGTTTGGCCATATTTTACAAAATTAGCGTGCGAGTATCTCGGGTTTACACGCAATGCGAGAAAAATTTTGATGCGTTGCTTCTCAAGAAACTTTCATATAAAATTTAACCAAATTTTAATCGTGTTATAGATTTGGAAATACCTCAGTTCTCTAACACAAAGGCATCATGATTGTACCGAAGTTTGGATTTCGATTTACAGTTCATATATGATAGATAATGATAGAACAGATAGTATGAACAAACTTGATACACTTCACGGCGAAGCTTACAGAAGACCACAGCGCTTTTATTGACTCCATGATCAATATTGAAAGTCAAAATTTCATTTGAAGGATTTCCAGGATAAGATAATAACTATAAACTTGATAAACTTCTCTATCATATCGGGATTGTAGCATAATTTAGTTAATGCCTTTTTTATAGTGTTAGGGTTACGAAAAACTTTACTTATTTGGTAATTTAGATAAAAATGTCGGTTTAGACAACCAATATGGTTAGACAAAAAAACATGTGTTATTCAAACTCGACCTTCTCCGATTTGGATGAAACTTTGCACATGACTTCAGTATGGCAAACCATAACTTTTGAACCGATGGAGAGGTCAATTCGGCTCACGACTGATATTTAAAAAGGGCGTATGTATTTTTGCATTTCATAAAAATTGCCTTTTTCAAATCGTTGTAACTCGGAACCGTTAATTGTACAAAAATGGCGTTCAGGAAGAAGTTGTAGGGAATCGATTGGGCACTCTAAAAAAATATACACTGAAAAAAAGATTTGATTTTTTTTCTTAATAATTACAAAATAATCCGAAAAAGTTAAATAAAAAAAATCAGGGATTTAATTTTTTTTGATAGTTTTTATTTTAAAGTTGTTATTAAAACCTACAGATTGATGGCTATCCCATCCGTGCCTTTTGAACAATGAAGAAGTTACAGCTAAAATAATTTACAGATATATTCGAAATTTCAAGTTCTCGTTGAAAGATAATCATTTAAACAGTAGAATATTATTCTACAGGTTAAAGGCAATAAATTTGTTCATGATATCCTTTCTTCTAAAAGTAGTTGTTCTTGAGATACTTGGATATTTAATTATAACACCATTTTTTCTATTTCCATGATTTGTTTATTTGCTTGCTATATCTACAATTATCACATGTACAGGAATAGTTCTTAATTATATTAAAGGTTATCAATCTGTAGGTTTTAATAACAGTTTTGAAATAAAAATTATCGAAAAAAAATTAAAATCCTGATATTTTTTAACTTTTTTGGATTATTTTGTAATTATTGAGAAAAAAATCAAATCTATTTTTCAGTGTATATTTTTTTAGAGTGCCCAATCGATTCCCTACAACTTCTTCCTGAACGTCATTTTTGTACAATTAACGGTTTCCGAGTTACAACGATTTGTAAAAGGCAATTTTTGTGAAATGCAAAAATACATACGCCCTTTTTAAAATTCAGTCGTGAGTCGGATTCTCCATCGGTTCAAAACTTATGGTTTGCCATACTGAAGCCATATGCAAAGTTTCATCCAAATCGGAGAAGGTCGAATCTGATTTTGTCACTTTTTCGTCTACTCATTTCTGGAATTGCTCAGTATTTAAATTACATGTCAAACTTCATAAAGTCTGATAAACGATTGATATTTTCTGGGAAATGTATTACATGCCAATCCTCATTAATCGCATTAGCTTCGAGTTGAAATCTTTCCGGACTTTCCCCATTCGTGAACCGGTTGTCTAAATATTATTTTGAAATGTCAAGGTCACGCGATTCCGCGCACGGTGAAATTCTCACCAATATATGGTTACTAAATTCATTTTTCTTCTATTTGAATTTTTATCTATTTGAAGGAATGTCCGAACAATGGAAGTTTATATGTAATCTTAGGGAACAATGTTGATAGTTCCAAAGTTAAAACATCCCTGTTATTGGGAGTTACTGATCGAATGGCGAGTAAATACTTTCAAAAGTATTTATATAATCAGAATATTGCATAGTGAACCTTAAACTCCTGGAAATATCAATCAGATAGAATTTTTCAAAATCTTTGTTGGAAGTATAAATACTAGTTGAACATTCACAATTTTATCTCACTTCCCATCACTGTGTTTCGATAAGAAGTTTATTGGATTTGTTCTGATCAGAAAAAAAACATAACCTTTGAATTGTTCGAACATCGCTCAGAACAACAGTCATAGCTCCAGCAAAATAAAAACGTGATCAATCATTTGTTCCGCGATCTTGACTTCATCCATCCCAGCTGTATTTTAAAACTTTGACAGCTCCGGCGCTAATCGCATCGAGCGCTGTCGCTGTCAGCTCGAGTTTGCAGTTGGTTCTGCTTCTGATTCGATTGAACGCCTCTCGAATCGTCACGGTGTGGCGGTTGTGAGAAAAAGTGATCGATACTGGATATCCCATCCTGTCTTGTGCAGGTAGAGGAGGAGGATGAGGATGAGGGGACGCATACTTACTAGACAGCTATTCGAGCGGAAAGCTACCTCGCTGATGACGCCAAAGATGGAGAAACTGCAATAATGCAACGTGCGTAAAAAGAAGCGAAACTTGGTCGGTTGCACCAAGCGAGAAACCCGTTTCTGTCGTCGAGCGAAGAATATGGTAGCGACTGCATCGGCAGATCTGGTACAGGAAAAGAAAGACCGATCAATATATGGATCATCAGAGCATAACCTCAATATCGTTCGTTGCTTCTTCTATATAGATGTATAAACCACTAGATGTGGCAAGCGGTTCCCGCCGAAAAAAGTCATCGCCATCTGAGATCAGCTCGTTTCCTGTTTGTGCACGCAGCGAGCATCGAAACCCGGGACGGACAACCGGATATTGAAAACCAGACCTCCCGCTCTGGATGGTGCGTGAAAAATGTGTGTGCAATCAACTGAAGCGCCAGCAACCGGTTCCAGCTTTTAACAGATATTTTTGGCCAACGCGTTAATTCGATCCGTTTTGGCTCATTCGAAACCGGTTTGATTGGTCGCCGTGGAAAAGTAGATCACCACAGAAGAACCAGGGTGGGTGGAGGCTTTTTTCTTGGGTGAAGACTGAAACACAAACAAACAAGGAATTAGATTGATCATAGTTGCACCGCGACGTGTAATGTTAAATGTTTTCCATTTATTGGGCTCCATGGAAAAGGTGGTTGGTTGGCTAGTTCGAGTCAATTAGAATTGTGCAATTTGGCGTGGTTGAAAGGTGGCAGTCGAATGGAAAATTACGAAATTTGTCCATTTTAAATCGTGTCTTTTGGTTTACCGGTCATGTTGTGATTTTGTTTAAACTTCAGCACAATTATATATCAGTGAATTGCCTTTCTCAAGACACGAGTTGTAAATAAATATTTTAATTACAGTTTGAAAAGTTTCAGTTATTTAAGATCTTTGAATGTATGTATGTGCTTGAGTAAAGAAGTTTCATTTTTTTCACGTGGATGGATGATTCTACATTTCAAAAATTTTGAATTCGTTATCAATGACTTTTGATAATTATTAATTATTTTCCGGGTTCAGTCTAAACCAATTGTTGATGATCAAGTCATTTGAGTAATAGCCGTTATTATTCAGTAACTCTGTACTCCCGAAACATGCATATCTTTCTCGATTCCAAATATTCAACGAGTGTGAGATCAGCCTGGAATTGGATGGTTGTTTCTAAGTTCTCTACCATGTGTTTCTTGGACTGTTTCATGATTGGTATCATTGTTTACTTTAAACAGTTTGATTCATGTGTCTATCTCGGTCTATGCATGTTTCAAAACCTTACCAAGCTACGCAATCCGTGCACAGTAGATTTTGCAGTTGAAACCATTTTATTTTTATTTTTCGACGAATTCGTTTTCAAATGTCTAGTCGTATTGTACTCAATCCACACATAATCGTATTGTACTCTTTGACACTCAATTGTTAGTACTACTTGGTTTTTCGCGTTATTTGACAGAATGAATGATTGGCCCTCTTTTATTATACCTATCGAAAATATCTGGGCCTTCATGTTGAGCAAACTTGCAGGAAAGCCAATTTGAAGAAGCTATTTCGGAAAAAATGAAAGATTTGGTGTTCTCTTTCAGCAAGCCACACTGAAATTCCATCTGGAAGTGAATCTCGGAAAGGTGGAGGTCATTCTCAATGGTGGTGAAGACTACAGTGTTTATTAATCGATTAAAGGTTGTTTAGTGTTTAATGCACTGTAACGATCGATTGAAATAAATACTTGCATTTCTTTCGAAAAACTCGCGTCTTCTTTCATATAAAACAGGTTGTATCACCTCGAATAGATAGCTCTTAGTGAGACTCTAGAACAAGGAAAACACAGTTGAATTTTCAGTAAGCAATTCATATTCTGCTGTGCCGCGCCATCGAATTTCTGCAATTTTTGCATCTCTCTAGCAGTAAAGGTGACATAAATAGCTCTGACGTTCTATGTATCGAGTTTCAAATAAATCTCCGAATAGTGCTTTCGTTTCTTTTGATGATTAGTTTGGATATGATACCGGGATATGATTTGGATATGGGAAGCCGGCTCAGAAAAACAAGAAATCATACATTTTTATGGACTTTCCATTTCTAGTTACCATTTCCAAATACGATTTGTGTTTTAGTGACATTTTTGCGGTTTTCATTATATATTTGTATTAACATGCCAATTTTACAATATGTTTTTCTCGTTATTTCCAAATAATCTACCAGGAGTTACTGAATCTTCACGTGCCTTGACTAGTTGATATGAAAAAAAGTTGCACTATACTACGAAGTTTTTTTGTGTGGAGGATATTCACCGTGGTTGGGGAAAATTTCATTAAAAAAGCTAACCCAAACAAGAAAACTAATAACTTTTGAAAACTTGCATGAAATCGCACATATCTTCAAAATTCCAAATAAAATGTCACACAACAGAGCAACCTCTTCCGTTTTAACCGATTAGACATTAAATATTTATGGATTGCGAAAAATTCAGTTCAATATTATTTCTGATGTCTCACACAAGACAAAGAAGCAGTTCGTGTTCGCATCTCCTCCGACACAGGAGAAAAACACTTACGGTTGAGACTAAGACACAGTGCAGTGAACAATAGTGTAATCGAAATGAGCAAATTCGATCTATGAAATCCTGAAACTTAACCTTCGCAACCAAACCTAATTTGGAAACGAAATTAAAATTTTGCTGAAAGTACGAATGCATCTGGACGTAGAAGATGTACATATATGAAATACAATTCAACAAGGCTTGTAGCTCAGTGTATATCGTGTTTAGACGTGAACGAGATGCAATTGCATTCGTTTCGGTTAATAACATTAAATACAAAATCCCTGTATACATAGGAGACAGTGCCATAGAAGTGCGTGTACATGACCATCCTCCGCAGATCAATGAAAATTACATCTGATAAAATACGTCGCAGTACGAAAAAGTTCTTTCCATCTAATGAGAAGTATGGTGAATTTTTCACCCGATATCCGGATCGCGATTGCATCAGGCGATTCCGCCTTTCGCGGTTTTTGGCAGGTATCCTTGTAAATCGTTGGTTACCTACGATAATCAGCTATACAATATAATTCATGTACTGAAACTGCGTAAACCAGTGCGTCGTTTACCAAAGACAAGGATAACCATTTAGCAACGATAACTAGTGAATACGATACACCCCGATTGCGTTTTTGAATCAGGAGTATATTTCACCATAGAACCAACTAGCTACTGCGATTTGGTGTTCAACAAGGTGTATTGCAGCAACTAGTAAAGACCCCAAGATTGCGATCAACAAAGAGACGAAAAGAAAATGGGAGATCATCATCATGACAACGAGATCAAATAAAAAAAATCTTAACCATAAAAAAGGCGGGTGGGTAATGTCAGAGACATAACTGGATGTCGTGAATACGAAAACAACTGACATGTTCCTTAACACTTCCGAATATCAATTAGTTGATCAATTGTATGAATTATGCAAGCATTCCTCTTTTTCGCAAAAACAAAGAAGGCTTCACTTGATCTCGATTACTGTGAATTTCTCACAGCAAAAAGTGCAGAAATCTAACCAATCAGTTCTAGATTTGCACTAAACTGAGGATTTTGACCTTCGATTTGCGAAGAAGAAATCCTAATAGTTCTTTAGAAAACTTTTAGAGCCATTAGAACGGCTGATTTTGTGTGATGCTCTCCACCGTTGTCCCCTTTTCGTTGTTTTTTCACCAATGCAAACGACTAGCAGCTGTGACGTAATCACTCTTGTCGGAGGCGAAACTAGCTTTGCAAACGACACACAATACATCTGCTCGCAGTGGTGATAGAATCCAAATTGATCCAATTTTTGTTAAGAGGTTACTTTTTACGTGATTTCGTTTGTAGCTTTTTCACTAATGGGAGGTCCTAACGGCTATAATAGTAACAGAATATAGAATTTTAATGTCGATTATCTCATTTCGGATTTGCATTTCATTGAAAGAAACTATCGGGATGCTGTACGGGATTCATTCCTGCCTTTCAGAAGGACCAAATTGTGGAACTCACTACGATATTAAGCATTGTTCGGGACATTTTTCTCGAACGATTTGTTGTTCATCAGCAGATATTTTGTTCTCTTCCTCAGAACGCGTTCTGATTTGCTGGTGTTGACATGGGTCAAATGGGACAGGTTTTTTAATAGTGTGCTATTGAAATACTTCAATGCTGTTGCTAAACGCATTTAAGTTGAAAAATTTCGATTCTATTGGTAGTTAGATTATATAAATCCTTTTACAGATATCTGAGCTATGAGCTTTAAAAATACGAGAAAGGCAAACGCGCCTTATAAATTATTCTCTTTGATACTCATTTATACCAAACATTTCAGAAAAGTTTAATTTTGAATTATTTGAGACTATGTCACACAACTGAAAATTTTATCATAAAATTGTGATCATATTTCCGATGGTATGTAGCAAAAATTATGTTGATTCGTTAGATATAACAAGAGATATTCACGATCAAAAACTTATCACTCTCTCAGAGGGTACATTTTGAAAAGACGCCCCATAGTAAAGTAAGTCGTATTCACGACAAAAATTGCTCAATCGGACGACAACGTTAAGCTTGTACGAAAAAGCCTGAATAAAAAAAAATTAAATAAAAAAGACAAAGAGGTAGTTTCGGGTCACATATAACGTTACATACCATGATCAAATGAGCGTTGTCCCTTTCATGCTGTTTTCTGGCTTTCGTACGCAACCAAAGTTTTCAAAAGTAACGAGTAGTTCTGTCCCATACCCTAGAAAAAACTACATGATATAATAAGAAAAAACCTTTTTTAATTCACCTAGTGGTGTAATGGTGCCTTTCTCATATTACTAATATTTTCAAAAATATCACTAGAAGATTCGACAAAAAAAAATTAATCTTGAATATAATAAACATTCTTTTGATATGAACTAACATAACCTTTTCAATTTGTAAACAGTTATGTCGAGTTAATAAGAATTTTTCTTTATTTCGCATCGTCGCACTAAATGATTAAACACACTTTGCCCTATAGATCTGGAACCGGAAGTTAGATCCGGATGAAATTAAACAGCAACCTATGAGTTTATAGGAACTTTAATTCGAGCCTAAGTTTGTGGAAATCGACCAAATCATCTCTGAAAAAATTGAGTGAGTCTCGTTTTAGAGTTTTTGATAACTATTTCCGCTACCTCTGGAACCGGGAACATGGAACCAGTATACCCGAAGTCGGTTCGTTTAGTAAGTAACTAATATAGCCTACAAATTGAATTAGTTTTGATCCAAATTTAGAAGAACTCTACCCTCTTTTGCATCGTCAACAAGTCCAAGTGAGTTCTGTTTTTGAAGCTTCACTATTATCGGTGCTTCCGGAAGCGGAAACCGGGGACTAGTAGTCCCAAAGTAGTTTTATATATTCATTAACTAACAAGATCTGCCAATTAGATGAATTTAACAGCAAGTTTTATGAAAATAAGCACCTCGTTTCGCCATCGTTTGTGAAAAAATACTCATGAAATTGAAAATTTTCACTTTTCGGGGACTTTTTAAAGAATTTCAAGACATTTTATTTGTTCTTTAGTTTGAGAAAATCATTTCAGCATTTTTTCATAAATTTGCACATATTTCCTTGTAATTCCGAAACCGGAAGTCGGATTCAAATGAAACCCAGGAAAATTGTGTGAGGCCATAAAACCTTTCATTTGAATCTAAGTTTGTGAAAATCGGTTCTGCCATCTCTGAGAAAATTGAATGAAATTATTTGTCACACACATACACACGCATACATACACACAAACATTTTGTGATCTCGACGAACTGAGTCGAATGGTACATGACACTCGGCCCTCCGGGCCTCCGTTCGAGAGTCGGGTTCCACAGTGATTGTATAACCTTTCTATATGAGAAAGGCAAAAACGGTTTGTTTCACTTTTTACCTTATTCCTTTTCATGTAAAGTAGCCATTTCTTGTTACCGTATTTAATATGTCTAGAGTTAAGACGACCAAAATGCTAGAAATCAGAGTCATTATTATTGCAATATCAGCATGCCAGTATAATTTGATCTCTAGCTTGCCATGGCCGTGATCAATAACGGAGTTGTAGAACATGAGACGTAGTCAATGCTAATGATCTAAGACTTGGCCTTGGTCTCGGTTGTTCTACAATTATTTTAGCATTAGGAAACTAGCACCAAGAGGTTATACTCTGATAGTTCGTATTTCCTACGGGCTTCAAAATCATTGGATCTGTTTAAGTCTGATTATGTTATAAGTCTCACTCGGTAGTGCCGATCCTATTTTGTGATGTCAGGATATTGTTAGCTTCAAACTATTGAAATTTGCATTTACAAATAACTGAAGCCCGACGTGATCGATGCCCATTTTTCCCCTGTGATTCAAATGATCGCGTTATGCGTCTCGAAAGGCCACACCGATTCGATATTATGCTGCCGTTAAATCACTCGATTAATGGAAAACATGTTACAGCACCGTTGTTTATTTCGAACTACAAAGATACTAGAAACCGTAAAAGAACATTTCGCTGTCGTTCACCGCATCTCTTATGTACGCTAGGCACACGGTATTCAATAATCTGAATCAGTTGATCATTATTTTACTGGTCAGTGAGCATGGTCGTTAGGCCCTTGGATAGGTTGTCAGCCACGTTTCATAATTTACGATCACGATCTGTCCCCTTCGATGAACAAGGAGAAAAAAAACGATTCGTTGATCAATCGGAAAAGTGTCACGATCTTTTCTTTTTTTTCCACCGTTCAGTGTCAAACACGATACAGTACTAACAACGTTTTGAGATTGTAATTAACTAAGTAGACTGTGAACACCCATCAACACTAGCTCGTGTGCTAGAACAAGGATAGTTTGTGGTAAGATCTTAGCAATTGGTACCGTTTCGAATAAAGTTGAGTTTCATATTTATCTGAATGGAATTACATAACAAGACGTAATTCAAGAGCAGTGTGCGCATATCCAGCTGTTATTTGGTCTATGAAGATTACATTCAATCCAAAACGAGAAGAAACAATGACTTTGGCCAGTCGGTGTTGGAGCAAGTAATATTTACTCGCGGTAAAGCCTCGCGAAGCCCTCGAGCGGTGGTCAACGATCCGAAGAAATTGTGGGCGCTTACTGTAGGGCACTTAACCTATTTATTTCGGCTCTTTGGCACAGTCTCGAAGCTTGCACTGATTAGCTCTAGGAGCTCGGCTTTCAAGCATCGTTGATCTCGGCATCTCGGGTTACATAAAATTGTTTGGTTTTGGTTGATGGTCATCTGCGCCACCTGTGTTCAGTTGCCGACGCCGCAGCCGCCGTCGTCGCACTGCTTGCGCTCTGTTGCTTTGGATGAAGTAATTTCATTTGAAATGGTAAATTAGACTAATCTAGTTATGGATCGCGGGTGTTATTCAGGGTATGCCCGGACGAAGGGATAGGTGTTGATGAAGTCGCTAAAACAGTGTGCCGAATAGAGGAGTGTAGTCTAGAGTTGTTTGATTGCCGTGGGCAGAATTTTCGCGTTTTAGATGAAGTTCATAACAATGGCTTATTGTTTACACCGGTGGTCGTCTGTTTGTATGGTTTGTCAACATTTCGGTTCCACTGGCAAGCATAACAATGTTTTCATACTCGTTTTAATTTTGCATCATTAGCGACATGCGTTGTTGACACAATCATCATAAACGAAGTTATGCGGAATGAAACCAGTCAGTATGATTGTGAATTTACCGTGTATTAAAGGTATAAAAAATAAAAGCGCAATCCAGCGCCTCTCGAAATTGTACATATTTATTATGATTGCTTATCCGTGAACTTTCCCCTGTCGGACTGATGTTTGATCCTGAAAGCTTAAGACTCAAGTCACATCCTCGCAGTACGTCGTCACCCTGCATTTTTGTTTTGTTTTGGGTGTTTCCTTGCAAACAGAGTCGATCTTTTCACAGTCTCCAATCGTTGCCGTCGTCCAACGAACCCGGACCCGTTGTCCGTTGCAAATTTCTCCTGGCAATGGGTGGGTGGTAGCGGCCGTCGTCGTCGTTGTCGTTGTCGCCGCCGTCGTCGCCGTCGTCACTCTTCTGGGGTTAAATATTTTTCTCACGTTCGAAAACCTGGTTCGCGTATTTATCCAATTTCAATTCAATTTCCACCGAGATATTGTCGTACGTGATCTTCTTTTAGGGGTTTCGAAAACCGCAAAGTCAACATATACCGTTCGGTCCGTCACATGTCAGTGTCGGATTCTCTGTCGTACCGGTGCGGAATTGGTCGAGAATGGTGAAAATGACGAAGCACTAAAACATAATCTGCTGTGTGATGTGTATTGTAATGAATGGTATAATATTGATACAATTCTTCACTAAAATTTGCACATGACGTAAGTCATGCTGTGTTTTATTGTTTGATATCACATCAATTAACATCTTACTAAATTAGCTGAAACGTTAAAGGGACCTGATATAATATAAAAATTCAAGGGCAACTAAAAAGTGAAATTGGGACTACATTTCACTTGGCAAGATATTCACTTGAGACATGATATTTTGGCAAGATATTCTGACCTGGACCTTTGTTTTGTTTATAAATTTTGATTTCAAGGCTATCGAACGATTTATTTGACACGAATCAAAACTCTACTTGATAATATCATACAAGAAATGTATGTAAAAAGCAATTATTTTTCTGTTACTGGATCTCGTAGATATGCTTAATCTAATAGATCTAGGAATTTGAGGTCAATTGGTTCACTAATCGTATTTTCGTCCTATGATTCGTCGTTGTAGATAGCAGTGCTGTTTTTGTTCCTATCGACTCTGTTTGGGATATTGGAACCGTTGATGTTTATAGTTTTGCATTGGTTGCAGTTGATACCTTGATCAATAAAGTTACATTGTTGTTAATATTCGTCTGTAAAATTATGCGAATTTTTATATTCGAATTTTCAAAGTAATGTGGTTTTTAGGCGAATTTTCAGTTATGCGAATTTGCGAAGTTATGCGGTTTTTATGCAAATATTCAAAGTTGCGATTTTTATGCGATACATATCCATGTGTTCATTTGCTTTTTCTAGGCGACTAACGATTTCGCTGGATACAAATTCCCGACACTTCGCATTGGCTCAACCGTATTGAGACATATAATTTCCAAAATGTATCTTCGAGAACCACTGAAAGAAGGTCATGCGCACGCACTTCGATGGCATTGTCTTCTAGGTACAAGAAAATTTGATATAAAACATGTGAACTACATTAAGAGAAGGGGGAAAAAGACTCGTGATCGATGTAGGTATATGTTTCTGTTGAATTTGTTTCCCTAGATATAGGACTGTAAAGTGAATACCGTGGTGACCAAGTACAGCGAAGCATGCTTGGTTTCGTCTAGTTAAATGGACTTTCTCTTCATGTACTTTCATATGCAGGGTAGTTTAATTGGTTAAACAATTTCCTCGGTTAGGAGTTCGAGTCCCGTCTCTGCGGTAGCATTTTTGCGGTATTCATTACATAATTGCATTCACATGTCAATTTTCCAATGCATTTTCCGGAATCTTTTGTTCGTGTTAATGTCAATTTCGGTTTATTGTTTGCAGCACTAGAATGTTCTTCGAACGATTAGTTGATAAATGATGTAGTTAAGTCAATGTTTAAGGGATATTGTGTCATTGTACAAGATTGTTTGGTGGTTTTTCCATTTTGAATCCGACAATCCGACAATACCGATGCCATCTCTTTTTCGACCCCTTGAGTTTCCCTAAGATGCTTTGGATCACTCGTCTCGACTTCAGTCCATTGTCAGGCACATACTCTACTATCTGATGTGTAAAATCTGTATCCAGCATTCAATAACAGTGACCAATCGACACCGAATTGGTATGGTCAAACATGCTTCCGAAGTGAGTTTGCGTTCGTGTTTTTGGCTCGGAGTTTCAGAGGTTTGAGGGCCTGCCAGTTTCGGTCAACACGATACTTTCGAAAACGATATTCCTCGTAAAAATCGTGGAATCGGACTATTCTTGTTTTTCCCTCGTTGTTTTTGTTTATCTGTTTTCAAGAGAACGAAAATCGATTTTTTTCCACATTCAACATGTCTGAGGCACCATAATTTTTGTAGCGATTGCAGCGCATTTTGGAGGTCAATGTTACTTTTCGATCACTTCTTGGCCTGACGGAAATTTTTTATATACTAATATGGAGCACTCTTGCGATTCATGAAGGACATCACAGTAACCTTAGGTTACTAATACAGTACAAATTTTGTAATGCGCGTATGACAACTTTTTCAAATCAGTACACTGAATCAAATAACCCCAAATGTAAGATATATTTCTCCATATGCACTTTACGAAAAAAATAAGCTTTAAATACGGTTTAAAATAAAATCTTTGTCTAATTCGGGAGAGAGATTACAAAGGTATTTTGGTCACTCTGATATATTCTGGCTTCTCGCTAATATTTTTGGTTATAATCAAAATGAAGCGCATATTTATATTTTCTTTACTTTTCTTTACGTTTCGTCTTACGTCAGTGCAGAGCAGTTCAAATTGAACTGCTTAGTGCAAACTTAAACAGTTCAATTTGAACCGCTAAGCAGACGTAAAGTTAATGCTATTTGCAAAACACTTTTTCAATTGGCATCGAAGTGCCATGTCTTTTCTGACGTGCCGAACGAAAACGTCTTTTTCGGCTAATACTGGCCGATTCAGGTGTGGTAATTTAGGGGTTATCCTAAGTTTGTGCTTTGGGCACATAACCGTTTTTACTTTTCTTCACGTTTCGTCTTAGACTCGTCAGTGCAGTGCAGTTCAAATTGAACTGATTAGTGCAAACTTAAACAGTTCAATTTGAATCGCTAAGCAACCTCTAACCGCGGTTCAAATTGAACTGTTTAACGTTCAGTAAAAAAACATCGATCTAATAGTAATTGAACAATCTACAACGATTTTTATAGAAGGGAAACATATTTTCCTTGAGCGTTAGGGGTTAATTTCATTCTACACAGAACTTTGATCGGTCCATAGTCTATAATCAACAACAAAAAATTCTTAGAATTTTTTTTTAGTTTTTTATTGTCTCATCCCATAAAGCAATAAATTCAGTTGAAGCAAGAAATCGTTATGTGCTCAATATAAACACATGCTTGCTTTCTTTCTAATTTGTATTGTTTCCATGACATTTTGCCGGAGTTAGTCGATGCTTATTAACGAAGGGTCAATGAAATTACTTATTGTCGAGACTATTGGTTTACGATTACTGACCCAACATTTTCCCATATTCAAAGGTCGAGCATTTTACTCAAACACATCCTAAAGTTTGACCAGCGTGTGTAAGTTGAAAGATGAATACGCTTCTTGTTATAATAATTAATACGAATAGTAGATTAATACTCCTTTTGTTATATTCTTACGTTTCGCCTTTGGCTCATCAGTGCATTAGCAGTTCATGTTGAGCTGCTACGCCACCTAACGGTTCAACATAAACCGTCTAACAGACGTAAAGTTAACAATATATGCAAAACATCCTTTGCACCGAAGTAGCATCTCCTTCTTGAAGTGCCGAAAGAACGAAACTTAACTCGCTCGGTTCTGATGTTTAGCACTAGAATTTTATCAATGAAACGGTTTTTATTGCACTGTCATTTGTTTACATAGGTTTGCACGCTTGCTGCGCGATAAGAAAAAACTAGTGTAAAATAGTTGCCCGTGAATTGCTTCGAAAATGCATTTCTTCGTGCAGCAATGAATCACGGTGCCCCTGTTTGGGATGTTCGACTGCACGAAAAGTGCCCAAATCGAGCAAAATAGTAGTTTGCTCAGTTAGGGGCCTTAGGTTTTGTCTGGTTTTACATTCAATTTTTCGTTCTCGTTTTATTTAACCAAAGTTAAGAACAAAATTAACAGCACACCCAAATAAGATAAAGTAATATAATAATTGTTAGTTAGCTGTAATAATACCTTAATTTAATTCTAAGCTGCTACAAACAGTGATGAACTATTTATACCAGTGATAATCAAGGATTTCTATGTTCGAGATTATTTCCTAGTGATGATTGTTTTATACATTACGATCAATAAATGTCTAGAATTCGACCGTGATAGATTCTGTAGCTAACCAAACGATCTTTTTCTCCATGGTAGTAAATTTGCATCCAACAAAACTACAACCAGATTTACCGAAATCAAGGAAGTAAAGGCTTCTTGTTCCACAAATCACCCTGTCAGCTGTTTATTGTGTTTTCCTGGCAGCATCGTCTGCAAACTGTCAGCCTCTGCAGACAACATGCAGTTTCGTGAACGTCGTTTCTGGTCTAAAGACTGTGTGCCCCGTGCCGTTTCAAGTAGGGATGAGTTATAGCGGAACTATTTTGCGTTCAAACGTTTACACATTCCACCGGTTGTTGTATTGCTGCATCGGCAAAGACCGACTCGAATAAAATTGCTTCACTCTGTAATGCGGCACAACCCGATGATGTACGACTTGCTGGCTGGAAGAACAACGCAATGGCCTTTTTTGCGTAATGGAAAAATCCACAGATAACAGTTTGACTCATCGTCGCATTAACCGGTACATGTTCTACAGGTTCTCACAATATTATTTTAGCGATAATTTTTGCAATCAGAAACTGACGGTAGAAGATTTCAGCCTTGACTGGTATGCGTAAACAAGTTCGAGCTGTTTAGTACGTGATCAGAACTTTAAAACACCATCGGCAAGTGGCACTACTCGATTAGTCATCCTGCTTGATCACTTCACGGGAAATTGGTCACCGGTTTAATGCGCAACTCAGTTTGATCGCGTTTCATTGCAATGCTCCGTCGGACGCAAAATCCTGAACGTGATCGAATTCATTGATTCGGTTGCTTTCGCGGCAAGATTCGTGGAATGCATTTGCAACACAACCCGCCGCCAGTTAGTGTTTATATGTAAATCTAAACGCTTATATGGGATTGTTCGATGCGCTAAAATTGTTGTTCACACTTTTTTTTTCGTATGCTCACTTCTTAGTTAACAGTACATGTTAAATTTGCCGCGAGGTTATGGGAATTTTCCAAGGCACATCCGAAATCGCTCAACCGTTGTGGGTTTACCAGAGTTTTGAGATATAATGTAGAAGGCTTTCTATAACATGTGAAGCCCTGTACGTTCTCCAGTGTCTAGTTTTTCATTGCTGTAGAGAGCATTATACTTATTTTCTTTCATCAGATTTCAAGTTCGGTGCTACTCGTGATTGTATTTCCTCTCGAAAACAAAACATCAACAACCGAACCGCATTTATTGCCAACTGTTTTCCAATGTTATCATCCGGTGAATGTGAAGCAATCTACAGACCGTTGATAGACCTTGTTGAATAAACTTGTCCTTCAATTACGTTTGTATTTCGCTCCAATGAAAAAAATGCGCAAGACCCTAAATTTGTAAATGAATGGTTATGCATCTGAGGCTCACTCTATCCGTAATAAAATCCAGCATCTTCGAGTAGTCCATCACGGATGTTCGATGTTCGACAGGGAAATTGATTACGCACGCCTTACAGCGGAATTGAAAGTGAACCCGGTGTTCGGAAGAAAGCAGTCGACTTTTTTCTGTCGATGAATAGGGCGGATATGATGATGACGCGAGTAGGGAATAGGGACAAGAAAGAAAGAAAAAATCCGTATGTCGTGCTCCGTCATATATGTCAGATTACTCGATGTTTTAAGTCTAAGTAATGATCTACGAAAAAAAATCCCTCCTTACTAATGGTCGATTTTCTTTCCTTTTCTTTCAGGTGAGTACTGCCAGCGTCGGTCACGGAGCAGATCAAATAGCGGTAGCCGTTGAGTGTGAGTTTGTTTTTGCTCGAATTCATACAAGTGTTGCAATTCATAGCCTTCTCCGTTGGTTGGCTTGTTGGCGGTTGATTTAAGTGCACTCGGAAGACTGCCACTCGGAGGTTATCTGAAAACATTTTGACGATAAAATGTAAAGCGCTAGCGCCGATTAAACAATAGCGATTGCATTTCTAGCGAACAGCTAAACGTTAGTCTCGTACATACAGATCTACGGAACGAAAACGTTGAGAAGGCAAAGTACCCAATCAAGATAAGATCGAGGAAACAATAAAACCATTAAACGGAGTGCATTGAGTTGCTTGTAATGTAAACGGATAAGCCAGTAACACCTTCTGCATTGATGAAGATTAGTTTTTTTGTTGCGGTAAACGTTAGGGAATAGAGTCCATCGAATTTCTAATAGGTCGTTAGTTGTATGTCAGTTTTTGTAGTTTTGAATCAGATTCAAGCATTAAGCATTCTTTTAACATTTTTGGATTTGTTGACAAAAAAATTTCACCTTACTGTTTAGATTCGATTGTGTAGATTCAATGGCAAATTAGCACCGTTTCTTTGTTGATTGGTCTTATCGAGCAATAATTATAGTTAAATTGCTTTACAGAGACGCATTTGCCATTTTGAAAAAAATACTTCTGCTTTGCTCATATTTATCCACCGTTTGCGAGGAATATTTAGTTTTCTTGAGAGCTGGAGGACTTGTAAAGAACCGTAGAAATTGTTGGTATATGCTTTGATTTATTCAATGAATTTGTGTTTGGTTTTCATTTTAAGGTGCTTAACTATGGATTCCATAGTAGGATAACAAGAATGTTGATATTGATGCAGGTAAAGGAGCAGTTAATGATAGGAGAATAAATTTAGTTTGAGCTTTTGGAACTGATAGACTCCTAACTTCAATCATATAATGATTTAAACAATATAATGCTGTGTCGATAGCAGCCGAGTTTCCCAAAACAATATCAGGGTTCACATTGCTTCCGGTATGAGATATGTATCCTAGACGATTAGGTGGCAGAATACAGAACTAATTGAATTAATCATTGCCTTATTTGAAATCCTGAATATTATTGGTAGATGATACGAATCAAAGTCTGAGTAATCCATTCACTGCAAATGTTACATTAATCTGCTAGATCCAAATCAATTAAAGAAGGATTTCTCATAGAAGATAAACTGGTTGGGCTTTTTGGAAATAAAACTGCTTAGAAAAAAAGCAAAGAGTTCATTATGAAGAACTCGTACTTTCTGGTTATTCCACTAGAGATGTTAAGTTTTTTAAACCTCATTAGGAAAAAAAATCGATATCTTATGCGTTATCGATAATTTCATTTAATTCATTTGCTCATCAACGCAAACAAGCGACTACCAATTTCTTATCCTTCACTATATTTTTTCGGATGCTATATCCTGCGGCTTACAAACTGACGTTATCTATACAGACCTATCCATTACCTTTGACAAAATTAATCACGCCATTACAGTCGCATAGTTAAGCAGATTGGGCTTTAGTTCTAAGATGCTCCGTTGATTTCGTTAATACCCCAATAATCGCCGATTATCAATCAAGACAGATAACTTTGTATCCAAACAGTTTATCGCTTCATCAGGGATTCCACAAGGCAGTCAACTTGGACCGCTGATCTTCCTCCTGTACTCCAACGATGTGAATTTTTCTTTGTGATGTCCACGTTTATTTTTCGCTGATAATCTAAAACTATTCCAAATAGTTCGAAGCAACGAGGATTCCGTATTTTTTCAATACCAACATCAAAATTCTTCAAAGTTATGTAAGATAAATCAAATGGCTTTGTACATGAACAAATGCTCAATTATCACGTTCACACGCATTAAAGTTCCTATAAGATACAACTACTGCGTTGGTCTCTATATTGCTCACTCACTCGTACAACGCTCGAGTACTTCTCTAAGATATGTGGAACCCATATTACTTTAATCGCACCAACCGAATAAAATCAGTACAGCACAGATTAGTTCAATTTACTGTTCGACAGCTATCTTGGAATGACTCTTACGAGCTGCCTAGCTACGAAAGCCGCAGATTATTGATTGGACTCGACACTTCCGGTATTCGACGTGATTTATCCCGTACTATGTTGATCGTCACCATATTGAACAACGAAAAAGACTGCTCTGCACCCCGGAGTGAAATTTTTATTTTCGTTTTAAAGATATTTTTATTCAGGCCTATTTGCGTGGCCGAATTAGCCGATTTTTTAAATAAAGAATTTTTTGAAGTGGATCTCGTTGTCACTCTTTTTCTAGGAGGAGAAGAGCTTCCATTTTTATATTACGATGATTGAGGGGCACTTTGTTCGTGGCTCGTCTCGTCCTCCATTGCCGCACCGGTGGTATCGTTGTTGGTTTCTTTTTTTTTCTTCATTTTCCTTGTAATTCGCAGTCTTGGGTTCGTTGTTAGTTGCTGTAGACACGCCTTGTTGTGCATTAATTGCAGTTGCTGGTTGGTTTGATGGTGCAACAGGAGTACTGCACTCACTAGTTTCCGTTGTTGGGCGGTTGTCCTTGTTTTTGTTTGATGATGTTTTTTTTTACAGTTTTAGTGCAAGGTTTGCCGTAGTGTGCAGGTTGTTCACAAAACTGACATGTAACCAGTTGATTTTCATACGTAATCAGCGTTTTACACGGATGTATCCCGTCTTGATCACAACTGATGTAAGATGGAATTACTTTACGTAGTTGCATACGTACCACTCGCACGCCATTCCGAATACCCGAAAAAAAATCCGCGTACTTCCCTTTCGATAGACAGAACTTCACCGTACTGCAACATATTTTTTCCGAACGAACTGATCGCTGGTCTGCGGGGGAAGGTCATGCACGCGTACTTGTATGGCATTGTCCACCAAGTACACAGGGATTTTGTGTTTAATATTGTCACACTCAACGCTGTGCACCTCGTTGTTAACCGAAGCGAATGCAAATGCATCGCTTTCACGTTTAAACATAATATACACACAGTTAGACGACTTGTTGAATTGAATCTCAGTTACATTATTAGCGTCTAGATGCATTCGTTCTTTAAGTAAGATTTCAATTTCATTTGCTGCTGGTCTAACTTTGCAACGCTTGAAATCTATACAAATTGAATTTGGTCTTGTTGGCCAAGTTTCAGGCTTTGTTAAATCGTATTTGACCATTCACTGCACTGTATTATCTTTGTTTCTTTTGCTTCGACCGCAAACGATTTTCGACTGTGTCGGGTGAGATGCGAAGACGAACTGAAAGTTTTATTGTGACTTAAAATTTTTTTGTCGGGCTTCACATTGTCAATTATTAAATTTATGGATTTTATCACAGTCGGTGCATGAAAATTCTTCTGAGGGTTTCGTTCATTGAACAAACGTGTTTACCACAATTTAAACAGAGGCGATTTGGGCCTATTCTAAAAACCGGGAATTTTTATCTCGCAAACCGGGACAAACCCGGAAAATTGACATCGGCAATTAACTTTTCACCCTGTTTGATACTGGGTCTTAACTCCCAAAAATACAGCATTCAATTTTTGTTGGAATGTAAATAATCTCGTATTATTTGTAAGTAAATATCCTTTTATCTTTGAAATTGTTACGAAACGGTCTCACACGCAACGAATAGTAATGTTCATATAAAACAATACGCCGTTGTTTTTATAAATTAATGGGTGCCGAGAAGCTTCGCAATCAAGGCAAAAATGAACGATTTAAACTACTTCTCTATTCAACTTATTTGTCCGAGTAGGCTCCCTCGAACTATTTGTTTCAAAAGAGGTAGTTTTCGAATGTTCGCCATAACACTTCCAAATTTGATTGCCATTGTTGTCTTTCAAATAAGTTTAAGTTTCGAGAAAATTCGGCCGATGAGAAAAATAAGGTTAGTCGGTTACGTCACTTATACTATTATATCTTCAGAAGTGACAACCATTTGATTTTCGAACTTCATCCAAAATCCAATAGTAGCTTTTAAACGAGCTTAGACTTGTAGAAATAAGCTCTGCCTGAAAAAATTGAGCTGTCAAAAACAACGCGTTTTGTCGGTTACGTCCCTTGTGTTATTATATCTCCGGAACCAGAAGTGACAGCCATTTAATCTTCGAACTTGATCAATGGCCCGATAATAGCTTTCAAACGAGCCTAAGTTTGTTGAAATCGGTTTCGACCATCTCCGAGAAATTTTTACTTTCCAAAGTGACAGTAAAACGACGATAATGAGACTGCTGAGGAGATATATTCATAGAAAATATATGAAATGAATTCCAACTTTTTCTTGCATTGCTAAACTTGATATGATAAATGATAAAAAATTGTCATCAAGAGAGGACTATGGAAATCAATTACCAAAGTTTTTCGCCAGTAGGGACGATACATTACATGATTGAGGCATTAGGAAGATTACAAAACAAAATTATGTAAATTTGACACAAATAGGGCACTCTGAATCACGTGAAATATGTGAAGTATCGAGATTCTAGTAAAAATTTGTTAATCGTCGATGATCTAAAGCTGTAAATTAAAACAATTGGAATCACAGAAAAGACGTGAATAGTTTCTACTCGTGTAAATTTTTGTTGAGAACAAGCCTCTAGATGGCTAAATTCCAAATTTCATGACAATCTATCCACTAGTGTTTGAATAACAGCTGATCGTGTCAGACGGGTTCTAGTTCTCATCAAACTATGGAAAAAGACGAGTTTCAGCATTCAACATAAAAGCAACGGTGAAATTGAATGATTTACGGTACGGATTGGTCCATCAACCCCCGTATTATCCAGACCTGGCCCCCAGCGACTATTATCTATTTCCAAACCTGAAAAGGTTTCTCCAGGGAAGGACATTTTTGTCGAATGCTGAGGTCATTCCAGAAACGGAAGCCTATTTTGAATCTTTTTTTCCAAACGGCATCAAAATGTAATAGATGGGTCAAGTTAATTGCTCTAGATGGAGATTATACTGAAGAATAAAAAAGTCTTCACGATAAAAAATCAACACGATAAATAATCAGCTCGGGACTTCTTATTTCATGCAGTGACTTGTATAAAATTTAACTGTAGCCACCGGAGTTGGTATACCTTTCTTTTTTGAAGTTAGTGATACCCGTTTTTGGAGAAAATTTTGAGATACTTTTTGTAGTTATTTGACACCTGATGTTTCCGTTTTGTTAACAATTTATAATTTGCAATATTAATCGGAGACTGTTGGTTCATGTTTTATTAGGTTTTATGTCTTTCCGGCACTCATTAAGCCATAAATTGCAAACACAATTAAAATTACGATTGAATATAGCAGCCATTCTTTGTTTCATTCTAAAACAAAGCATCTTGGCTATATTGTTTCATAGGAAAATGAGTATCAGTAGATTTCAGTGGATAACATGGTTTAAAATGGTATTTACTGTATTTTTCATTTCCGAAGCCATTGATTAAGAGCATTTTCTAGAATTCTTTACGATCCGATGAATACGTGTTACAACTACCAACGTTTAACGTCATCATCACCATCATCACTACTCTCACTTGTTGCGTAGTGTAAAATCTGCATATCGCTCCGATCTATTATCGGCGCACGGTGGCATTCCGACTGTGTCTGGTGGTGGGTTGATGTGCCGGCCCGAGATCAGTATGCAAAACGAAAGCATTTCATTGCTAGGTACTTTGTTTTGTAATTCGCTCACGCGAAACGCATCGCCCGGCCAGCCGACCGGTGCGATGGGGGCCTCTTTCTTGATGTGCATCCGGTGGGACCTTTCAGTGCGCCGAAGCGTTTCGAACTCTGCTCGATCTGTAATTACGGAAAATAAATAAAACCTGACACGCAGCGCATTCTGGGGTGCAACGGCACCGGTAACACTTTTATGGGATGTTGAGGAAGCATCATTGGGTCTTTTTTCGGTGTTCCAAAAAAATGAAATTTATAACAATTATTGGGCGATAAAAAAATGGACTGCATAATTTTGGTGATCTAAGAGTCTTTGATACGAGAATTACAGATTTAATTCGGCTGACTATCAGTTTGTGGCCAAATATCTCCTACAGCTACAGAGCCATTAAAAATAGCTAGGTAAAACAAATAGGCACTCGGATTGTAACCGTAATAAAGTGCACGAACAAATGGGTGAAATCGGTGAATTCCTCGTCTAAGAATTCGTCGTCTAAGGAGTACGACGGTGACACAAAGTCAAAACTCAGATATTATTAATTCCGACAGTTTAATTGCGATTAATTTCGACTTACTTTTTCCGAACGGTGTACTTTCCAACGACTGATCGGAGGGGTCCTTATAGAAGTGATCCAGCCTCATCCGGATCATTCGGTTCAGTTGGTTCAGTGTTGAACAATAATTGGAGTTGACACGCGGTGAGAGCTACCGGCGCTCGCTCACAAGCTGTAGATGCAAATCTCATCCGACTGATGGCGACCGGTGAAAAGTGTGTGGACTTAGTGTCATTCGTAGTGTACCTAATTGGGTGGGACGTCCGGCGGAGCCTTAAGTGTGGATATTACGACCTCGCACACTGTGCTCCGTGAGCCACACGTCAGTCGTCTGGTCCTTCGACAACTGGGCGGCAGTGCCGGCGACAGTCGTTCGACGGGAGAAATTTAATAAATTTTCATTTTCCTGTACGATGCGATAAATCATCTGAAACAGCAGAAAGTCGACAGCCAGGAAATGTACTGGGCGACGTTGAGTTCGCTATACGTGCTTGTTGCTACAGCAGGGATCTTCCTGTTGGATTTTTATTTGACGATATGTGCATGTAATTTACTTGGAATATATCTTGATTATATTTTGATATACAGTTCCATTTAGGTAGATTTGTACGACACTTCGTAGTCGAGAAATGGTTATTAGTAGGTAGTAAATGACAGTTGTGTATCAGGTTTATATTGATAAATTATGACTGGTAATGATCTCATAACAAGCAATAACATGACAATAAACTGCATTTAACTTGATTTTTGATATTGTTGACTTATTGTGAATCAGACAAAATTTTAAGTGGTTATTTGGGAAATAACAACAGAAACGCAAAGCACTTTCGTTAGAGGTTTGAGTTAAATAATTTCTACTCTAATTAACAATTTTTTTTACACATATTAACCCGAGCTACTTTTCCTTACGAGAAAATCTTGGTCTGCAAACAAACCTGTTACCAATTAGCATGCATTTATTTCCACCGCACAGGACATAATGAAATTATCATAATTACAGATACTTCTCCCTGCAGTATTCATTTCCATAATGTCATACTACTTTTGCACCGGCTTCTGACTGCATGAAAGTTTTGTTTTTGCCAGTCTTTGCAGTAAGTATTGCAACACCTTGTTTGTCGCCTTCTAAATGGAGCATAACACTGCGAATCGAATGGAAAAAAATATGATTATGACAGAACCGCAAACAACCTATGCTGCGAAACACACCAAAGTCCTTTGCGTCTAATGGACTTATGGAGTGCGGTTGGCGAAATATTAGGTCGTCATTTAATATAACGCTTCCTTGCCTCGTTGAGGCTCACCAGTGGAGGTGACAGAAATGTGATCCAATAAACAAATTAGCGTATTGGGAACGAGTCCATGAGAAGTTTTAGAAAAGTGCCACAGTGTCAACGTGACGTAATTCTTCGGCTCATCGTAGTTAGATGCTGTTTTCGCTACATGTGAGATCATTCATACATTTTCCCACCCGTGTGAGCAAAAGTCGAGCAGCACGCAAAACTCTCGTTTTTAGCAAAGACAACAATGAGCTCATAAATTTAAATGCTCTAGTCACACAACCGAGTGCAGGTATATTTATCTGAAGTCTTGACAACGAACACCAACAATGAAGATGCATGCGGGAAGTTCTTCATTTGTAGGTGGTTTTCTGTCAACGATTACGCAATATTTACTTGACGATTGTTATGTGCTGGCTAAAATAGTTGGTCTCTATAGAAATGCATGTTACTGCACAATAGTTAGTATGGAGGAGAAAAAAACTAGCGAATGCACGCACTGCAGTGCAAACTGCTTGGTTGTCTCACCATTAGTCAAAGTAAGTCATAATTATGTCCGCGATGAAATTGCTACTTACGCAAATGATATCTGTATTTACTTTCGACTTTGCAGAAAAAGGCTAACAGTGTAATAACAACTGCAAAAAATAAGAAATGTTATCGAGTTATATTTTAGCAAGAACTATATCTTATTACCTCTAATTTTATCAAGTCAAGGTGAATAATTGTTGAAGGCGAATTGAAGTGACGGATCCTTGGTTAGTGGTTCTGGAAGTAATATGCCGATTCAATTAAGTATATTTCTACGTTTACTCTAGCGATTCAAGTTAAACTGCTATGCGCTGTTGCCGTTCTGCAATGCAGTGTATTTTAGTAAGAGTGTTCTGCCTTCGTAGAAACATTCGGTACGAAAAAGCGTTCAGTTTAGACTAGAAATGGATAAACCCATCTAAGGAGTGTATCGAAAAGTAGTAAGAACATTGATTATTGAAAAAAAAAAGCGAAAAAAAAACATATTTTGACATCAGTTTTCAATATATTGTAGAAAAATTACATTTTTATGCATTTCACTGATTATATTGAAGAAAATCCTAGTTTCTGTGAAACGCTCGCACTTTGGACTTGACATTCTTCATTAAATTCTGCACAGTTACTTTTGTGACTTTCCTGGTGGCAGATGTCCAGTTTTTTTTAACTCCTGCATGTTTTGGGACACTGTACCATCCTTCCGAAAGTGCCGCTTGACAATTGCCCAATACCTTTCAATTGGCCGAAGATCCGGGCAGTTCGGTGGGTTGATGTCCTTTTCCACGAATTGTACATTATTTTTGACAACCACTGTAGATCGGAGTTGGCGTAGTGGGCTGAAGCTAAATCCGACCAGAAGAGAGGAGGAGCCTAATGCTTTCTGTACAGTGGCAGCATTCTCTTCTTCAAACATTCTTCCTCGTACACCTTGGCGTTAATTGTGCCCTTCGTGAAGTAAATCGACGATCGCAAACCACAGGTACAAATTGCTTGCCAGACCAACACCTTCGGCCCAAACTTTTCCAGCCCACCGTGGCATAGGTTTCGTCGTCGATCAGGATGCATCCGTCTTTATTCTGTAGAATCTGGTTATACAGTTTTCGCGCTCTTGGTTTGGCCTGAATTTTCTGTACCAGGGACTTTTTCGGCCCCTTCTGTTTGTTGTACGTTTTTAGGGTGTTCCGAACTTTGATCCGTTGAATCATCCCGATGCTGGTGTTGAACTGCTTGGCCAAATCCCGCGTCGACGCCGATGGGTTTTTCCTGATGTACTCAACCACTTTTAAGTCCCGGCCGGGCTGGCTGGGTCCCGTTTTCCTACCGGATCGGGGCAAATCCTTCATGGAAAGGGTCTTACCGAACTTCTCGATAATATTTTTGACACTGGTGTGGTACACTTTCACCCGTTTTGCAATTTCGTTGTGCGTGACACCACTTTCTGAGCACCAAGTGTGCAGAATTTTCTATCGCGTTTCCGGATCAATTCGCCTCATCATTGCAACGATAAACCGTACCGAAACCAATCGATTGCGCAGCTGTTATTGACATGTAAATAAACATGTCACCGCAAAACACGCTGCAAAAAATTAAGCCATTTCAGAGTAATAACTGTTTGAATGTTGCTAACTACTTATCGATACACTTATTAGTTTAGTCTAGAAATGGGCTGATAATAAACATTTTCCGAACACTTTTATTAAAAGTGAGAGAAAACGTTCTCCGAACACTTTTATTAAATTGGTGACATTGGTTAATTGTTCACAATCAAAAATTCTCCAAATTTGTTGTGCGGGTAGGCCGAATTTTCGAGATGCACGAGACACATTTTAGCGCGTTATATCTCTTGCTTTGATACCATATTCTTAACTGAAGAGCAAATGTTAAATTCAAACAGTATGTGTAATGGTCTACTAATAGAAAATAGAAAGCAACTCGTTTTCAACTGCCATAAGCATAGGCCACTGAAACCTCTCCTGAAGGTGTGCATACAAGTTCTCACAGAGCCAAACATGACAAATCTCAGAGCAGAGTTGAGTAATTCGCTCTCTTCTTGAATCTGTGCAGTAACTCATGTGCACGGAAAAGACACCAACACAGCAATGAGAGATATTTCAAATTTTAAATTTTAATGTTTATGAGATCGGCGTAAAGACACGCAATTTCGGTGGACAAGGCATAGTGCTCGACAACGAGGTAAAAGTTCATTTCAATCGAATATTTTTTGATGAAAATGAAATTTATGGCTGTTGGCTGTCAGCATATCCCTTCGTATTCATTTGACTTTTGTTGCCGAAGCTCTCAGAATTCATCCTCATTTGAATAACCGTACCTAGTCACTTGAAGTTTTGCTTGCTCAGTTTGTAGTGCCAAGTAGTCTACCTGTTTCATTGTCTTCACTATGGGTAGTGAGAAAGTGCGAATGAATAAAGACTGTCCCAGAAAGTATGGATGCAACCAAAAACCGCTGCCATTTCGCAATGGTTCAGAATCTGTCAATTTTTATGGCTGCGTCCTGTTGTTTACACTCTTCTCTTAACACTCGTGCAGTTGTTTATTCGTTTTCATTTGCTTTTTTTGAAATGCGTGGACTTTCAGCAGAACAACGTCGAAAAATTGTGTACAAATGGTGCACAGAACACGGACTGTCACAGAGAAAGATAACAAAAATGGAAGGAGTAAGTGAAAAAGCCGTGCGAAATGCAATCAGGAAGCTCGGTGAGGATAACACCTTTGAGGATAAACCGAAAACAAATCGAAAAAAAGGTCCTGCTAATCCTCAGTTGGATAAATGTATACTGAAGGCGTTCGAGCAAAAGAAGAAGGTTTCAGTTCGGGATGTGGCCAAAATAGTGGGCACTTCGAAGTCGAATGTTCTTCGTGCTAAAGAACGTTTGAATCTTCTAATCTATAAGAAGCAGAAACAACCAAAACGTAGTTCGAAACAAGAAGCATCGATCAGGCCGAGGGTTCGAAAACTGTACAATACTATTCTTGCTGGAAATTTGAACTGCATAATCATGGACGACGAAACCTACGTGAAACTCGATTTCAAATCCTTGCCGGGACCACAATATTACACAGTGCGAGAAGGGCAAGTGTTAAACCAGTCCGAGACATCGATAGAAGTCGAAAAATATGGTAAGAAAGCTATGGTCTGGCAAGCAATTTGTAACTGCGGTAAGATTTCGAAACCTTTCAGCACCACTGCTTCAATGAACAGCGAAATATACATCAAAGAATCTTTACAAAAACGACTTCTACTTATGATTCGAAGCCACAAGGATCATGTTGTCTTCTGGCCAGATCTTGCTTCTTGCCACTACTCGAAATCAACGGTAGAATGGTATGACTAAGTAGCAAATGTTGAGAATAATATTTGGTTCTTGTAGTCTAATGTTATTAATATATCGAATAAAATTTGAATGTCTAACACTTGTGAATTATTTACAGCGAAATCAAAGTGCGTCCATACTTTCTGGGACAGTTTTTAGGCATAAACATCAACTCGATAACACAAAGTCTCTCCAAGCATCAAGTTTTCAATCATCACCAGCAAACCAATTAAACTAATTCGAATGTTTACATAAACCTCACTAGAAGACCACTCTCTCATGTAATTGTAAGAGATATTTTGTTACTTCAAAAGAAAGAAAGACGGTGGTTAGACCTTCGGTAGCTTCGGTAGAAAGAGAAACGAATGAAGAACGGGATGATGCCCATTCAGTGCGACAGTGAAGGTTGTGAGTTAGAATGTGTAGTTTACTGCAGTAGAATGCTGTCATTCGCCTCTTCGAGCCAGAAAAACCTTCTGACCCTATGTGCGGGGTTGAGAATCGAACCCAGGTGGGCTGCGTGAAAGGCATCGACTAACCCATCACATTATACCCTCCCACTGTAAGTTTTCGTTGTAAAAGTGCATCGCATTTGTTTAACAGGATTTCGTTGATAACGTAAAGCATTGCAGCTTTGTGGCGTTTTTCGAGTGTTTGTAAGTTTATGAACATACAACGCACTTTATATGATGGAAGAGTAAATGTAGTTCAGTTGAGTCTGAGAAGAGCATACAGTATTGAATTTGACCTCCGGTTGCGGAATTACAGGGAATTAAGTGAATATTATTTCAATTTCATGAGTTTGTTTTTATAAGTGACGTAATGAAAATGAGATGATCAGTGTATTCTTATAGTTTGCAGAACTTAATAATTGCTAACGAGCTCATTCAGATTATTCCAGTTCTCGATTTTTTGCTCCAGAAGCTCCGGAGTAGTCGTCAAAACACCGAGATGGAACTCATGTCCATTTGTTGAACCATTTTTTTCAAAGTTGGATTAAAATAAAATGACCAGTGCTACGATCCTACGGACACTATGAATCCTTCCAAGTCAGGACTCGTACATACGACATCCAGCTTGTTAAACTAGCTTGGCATTGCTTTTATGTTACAGACAGTATAATATGTCGCGTGAGTTTCCAGGAATAAACGATCGGCCTCAGTCTTAAGTGCTTGCCATAAATGACGCTCATTTGGCTCGAAAAATTATACTAAGGTTAACAATGCTAATTGACACGAAAATTCCTTTTTTCGGCCAGGTGCAAATCGCCTGCCAAACCAAGTACTTTTTGAAGAACTCGAACAAGTTTTTCTACTTAAACCGTTCGTGAACCTATCACTTTTCGCAGACATGTTTTGCGTGAAGGAAAGCTTCTGAAGAACTGCTTTATTCGGTACAGTTTTAACAATTCGTTGAAATATACTGTTTTTTCCATATCCACTCTGGACTTGCGTTAGTTTTGAATGTAAATACCTCAACGACTAAGTCAGAAGCGATAAAATGTCCCCTTCAACTGATGAAAACCCAAGAATAATAGTGATTGTAGAAATGTTTGCTCAGACGAAAAGATATATAGAGTTTGGATCCAGAAGAAAAAAAAATAGTTCATACAAATAGGAACCCGGAAACCAAAGAAACACAATTTCGCACTTTAGATAATATACCAAAGAGAAACAAAAAGTCAACCCCCGAAGTTGAAGGCCTGACGAGTGTTTTGCATAATTATGGGCTTAATTGCTTCCTGTGCGGATGGATTTCTTATTCAAAATCCCATCTGTTGCGCTCATCACTACTCACTGAACTGAACACAGCCTTGTCACTTGACACGCGAAGTAGTCGACGAGGTTTGTGATGACAGCTCAGGATTTGCACGAAATTCAATGGGAGGATTTTTTGACTTCTATTTGGTTAAAGTAAAACGTTTCTTTAATATCCACAAGCAAACTGTTTTCAATATTTTTCAATTTTTTCGTGCTGAATATTTACTCTAGACCCATAAAATTCCCCCAACGCTCACGCCTATATTCAAATGAAACGGTTGCGTATAGTCGATATATTATTGGTTATAATATGAGTGGGCGCTTTACCGATCAATTTTGGTAAGGTACAATTAGCGTGATTCAAACTTTTAACCGAATTCATGTCAGGCATCCAGCGAGCCTTCCAATTAGTGATGCGGGTTGCTTATTTCTCAAGTAACTTGCATCTTTTAATCTGAAGAAATTTACACAATAATTGGCTGTTGGCTCTGAAACTCTGACATGTAATTGGAAATTGAATTTAGGTCCAAACCTGCTAGCTAACAGCGCAGATTCCTTAACGTTTACTTGCTCTAAAAACCTCCCCACATCTCAATTATATCGGAACAAAGCTTTTCCAGTGAACATTTACGCACCAATAAAACTACATTCTTTAGACTAATCACTTGTCTTGTTAGCATACCGATTCGAGGTTAGTGGTAAGTGCTGGTCAGTGATGTTATTCCTGGTTTCTGGTTCTTCCTGCGTTCCAGAGCATGCAACAGAACATGATGCTTTGATTACATGTATTCGCGAGCTAAGTCCCGTTGCAAGTGGATAACTGCATTACCGGCTGCTCGGGTTTGTACTGCTAGCTTTATCGTGTTAGTTCTTCCTGGGATTACACGGCTGCTGTCTGGTGATACCATTAATAGTATAATTTGTAGGACGCTACCCCCGCTGCAGTCTCATCGGGCCGGTTATTGGAGGATGAGTCAACTGATAGAATGGGTTTCATAACATCTGGAAGGTTCATGAAAGCTTTGATTTCATCATATTGCTGAAGTTCAAATCTTAGCACAATACAAACATTTTAATTTTTGAAAGATTTGTTGTCAATCTCCAATGATTTCAATCGATCAAGACATCAACTTTCAAACGTATTTGACTGCCTTCTATTCAAACATACTGGGTCTGCTAATTAATGATAATTATTACTCAAAGAACGTGGTGCATAAGAAATGCTTCATTGATTCTTGGTTGTTTATTCTACCCTCTGATTAAAATTGTATCGCTTGAAGGCTCGAAGATGTTGCGCTAATTTCCCACCAAGACCAACTAAAAAGTACCCTAGACAGCAGTTTTACGCTTTTGAAGGTTCTTCGTTCAGACAGAAAAGCATAAAAAAAAACAACATGTTTTCGAAACCTAGCGGTTTGCACGAAGTCGCCGGTTGGGGATGCAGCAGTTGTGCGCTTTGCTCCCATCGTGATATAGCAAAAATGGTTGCAAATGCGTGGGCAAAATCAGTCACCATAGAAAAGTTCGTGTACCGTCTGCCGTTCGGCAGCATGCTTTACGAAATGCGAACTGATGATCACCCTGCAGTAAGGTTTGGGTGTTGCTTGTCACGCAATTTTGTAGTTTTCATGTCACACACGCTTGTAGTTTGAGTCCAGTGTTTTATTCATACATAATATAGTAATAAAAAAAATACTATTTCGACATTTTCAAAACAATAAAACATATTCGTACAAAAGTTCATTGACTGATAAAGCGCAGTAGTGTTGTTCCAAGTTTATAAAATCGCTGCAAGTTTGTTGTTTTTGATTTGTTTCTTGTCTACGGAAGCTCAATTTCACAAGTAAGTATGTGGATGGAATGGCAGCCTAGTTCCTCTTTCTTCCATCGTACCCTGTCATTGTGGCAAAAGTAAAGCATCGTCAAACGTCGGAATATTATCGTAATACGCTTTTCAAATGTGCCAGCCTGTCAGTTTCCGATGGCACCGTCCGGCTGTCTCATTGTGATTCCCATCCTCTGAGCAACGCAATGTGTTCGTTTCGCACGACCAGCTCTACTCAAATTCCCACCTACAATCATATTAGCAACGATCGTGCCAACTTGCTATTATGTAACGTTGTTTCTTGTTTCGTATTTTGTTGTAATTCTATAATTTTATAGCAAACGCACGCACTGATGACCTGGGGCTGCCGTTGCCGTTGAATCAAATTTTAACAATTTATGTCTATTTGTGTACACTTTTCTGATTTATGCTTACTGGGTGTTAGATAGGTGGATAGATTGTGGAAGTAACGATGGGTATAGTTCATGTGGTACATTGAAATACAGTCGATAGCAGAAATTTCAAGAGAGATATTGTTTTTTTACTATCTCGACATACAATACAAAACGCTATTTCAAAAATGCTTCTTTCAAGTATAACGATCATGCGATACATCAATTAAGAAGAATTGCACTTATGTGTATCTTCTGAATTTGAAAGTTACCATTTCAGTTTAGATCGATAGCACGTGCTATTATGACTTGATTAATATACAGAGTTTATTAATGACGAATTTCGCGCTAACTCGAACAAATGCTAGCAGTACCCTCTCAGATTTAATTGAAACTTGCTGTACATGAAGACTTTGTCACAAAAAACACTTTGCATACATAGTTTTTCCAAAAATAATCCTAATGACTGTCTTTTTATGAGGGCCAAACTTTTTTTTCACAATTTTTTTCAAATGGCTGTAGTCTAAAATAAGCAAATCTTACAAAAAAATGTTTTATGAGTGTTTTGTACAAAGTTAATCAAGTTTTCGAATAAAAACACTGAAAAATATTTGACTCCAACACAGAAAAAACTACAAGGATCAACCCCATGGGGTTGTTCGAGCCATTGATGTGGAACAAGGCAACCAAAATTTGTAATGATCTACAATCAAAAAGTTTAATCAATCGTCACACTTTTGAATCCGCAATTGCACGAGATTCTGCTTAGATTGATTTTGATTAGGAACCAACACCGAACATCGTTTGTCTTGATTTGTATTTGTTTTATAGCCGACGAAATTACACCAATATCCCAAATGTATGCGATTATATCTTTGTACATACCTGCGATACGGATTTCGATATTTAAGCTTCTCTTCGCCTAGCTTGTGTTCAAGTTTTGAATGCAAGCAGTTATTTTTATAGCGTTAAGTTTCTCTACCATTCTGCGATTTCGGTTGAAGCGATAAACTTTTACTCATTATCATTCGAGTTCATTCAACTTAGAAATTAATCTTAAGCACTCAAAATTTATCCGGGGTAATTGTCAATTTCTAAGGAGAAACGACATAACATGGAATTTCATCCGAGCTTGCATGACACAAGATCAAAGCATACCAATAAAAGCTTCAAATCGTTTTATGGCACTTTTTGTCTTGCTGTCTAGCAACAACCTACCTCTAGCATGCTACGCGTAGGACTGAAACCAGGGATGCCAGAAGTTAGTAGTGCCATTTCCGTAGATTGATTTTTCTCGGAAACTCTTCCGGTGGAAAGCTTCTTTTTTTTGCTCGCCAGACAAGACTAGTTCCCGTAGTTCTCCGTTGATAAATTCAAATTTCCGTAGATTTCCGTAGGAAAAATCCAATTTTCGTAGATTTTGTCTACGGATCCGTAGGTCCGTAGAATATCTTCGAATCCGTAGATCAACGGAACTTTCCGTAGATCTTACATCGCTGACTGAAACGTTTGCTATAATATCGCTTCTACTTAAAGATTCGCGTGCTTCCAACAGCTTCGCTTTTGCATCGATTGACCAATCAGAGCGATGCCTTCCCTTTGATGTATCGCTTACTCCTTCAAAACCGTCGTCTATGGCAGGGAAATCCGGTATGCCGGTGATTTTTAGCAGACAAAATAAGATACTGCTCGCTACTAATAAAAAATTTCAATCATTTATAATTGAAAATACGTGGCTCGATACATTCAAATCGAAACTTAGAAATATTTCCAATCAAATGATGAAATAATACTAATTATTGATACAAAATAGACTGAGCTGTAAGTGTTTAAAACCTGACCACATTTCTACGTGTATTTTTCCTTGAGTTTCTGATTTGCACCCCTATATAGAAAATAAAGATGTGTTCCACATCAAAAATCGATTTTAAAAATTTAAAGTCGATTTGCAAAATAAATTTGTATATGTTGTTCATGATCTACATCAAACATTACATTGAAACGCCAATGGTCTTAATGAAATGGTAAAGAAGTTTCATGTATGGAAGGTCACGACAAGCAAGAATGTCTTTGGATAGTCTACCTTGGGTACGCAAAGAATATATTTGTTTAGACCTGACATAACGATACTTCACGTATGTCCAAACGACATGATCAAAATCTTAATAACCTTCGTCCAAATCGAAGAAGATGTGCATTTAACGTATAGTGATTGGACATGAGTCTGGACATCACACGAATGAAGTCCCTACTCACATCTAGCCCCCTGAACCATGCCTTTGTCGATATTTTAGGAATAATTGAGTGCATCCACCGACCCAGATCATCTCTATCCCAAGAAGCTTGCCCGCTGGTAAGTGTTCTTTGACGAGACGCGTTATAGAATTCGTTGATAACAATCGGTCTCTCATAAATTTCATCCTCAATAGCACCACGTTTGGCTGAACTATCGGCTCTTTCATTGCCTGGAATGGAGCAATAAGCCGTGACCCAGACTATAGTTTTTTGATAGTTATTATTCAATATATCGTTCAGGCACTGTTTCATTTTGTCCAAGAAAACCGCTTATTCTTGCCAGAGAATTCGATACCCAGATGAACAGCCCAAAAAGAACAAGTTATCCATGGTATCTTGCAATGTTTTTGCAGATTAAAAGCTTTGGGTCCAGTAACTGAAACCACGCCATCATCTGCCAGTTGTCTTAGTGTGCTTGGGGGTACTAGACAGCTGTCAATGTAATTCACGTAAAAACTATAGCGGAGCAGACTGAGGCATGAGTAGCTGATTCTGAATGTTGCCAAATCCCCATGTGAAAAATACATGCGGTTCTCTGACAAAAGGTTGTGCAAATTTTTAATTATAACCGCTGAAAGAACATAAATGGAAACTGAATCAAATGCTTCTTTGATGTCCGAAACTTGAAAATTAAAATCACCGAAGAATATTCAGGCAAAAAACTCATGAGAATGATAAAATCTCACTGCTAGGTAGATTAAGCACATTTTTTGTGCTTTAGCTGATAATGGAAGATGTTTGTTGTTCTCTAGATCCAGATGGAAAAATAATGGACTAAAACCGTAGATTGTCGGACTTTCGAATATTTTGTTATTTTTTATGTGGAACACTTTATTTTCTATATAGGGGTGCAAATCAGAAACTCAAGGATAAATACACGTAGAAATGTGGTCAGGTTTTAAACACTTACAGCTCAGTATATTTTGTATCAATTATTAATATTATTTCATTATTTGATTGGAAATATTTCTAAGATTCGATTTGAATGTATCAAGCCACGTATTTTCAATTATAAATGATTGAAATTTTGATTAGTAGCAAGCAGTGTCCTATTTTGTCTGCTAAAAGTCTCCGGCATACCGGATTTCCCTGCCATAGACGACGGTTTTGAAGGAGTAAACGATATATCAAAGGGAAAGCATCGCGAATCTATAAATAGAAGCAAAATTATAGCTAACGTTCCAGTCCTACGCGTAGCATGCTAGAGGTAGGTTGTTGCTAGACAGCAAGGCAAAAAGTGCCATAAAACGATTTGAAGCTTTAAGTGGAATGCTCTGATCTTGTGTCATTCAATCTCGGATGAAATTCCATGTTATGTCGTTTCGCCTGAGAAATTAACAACTACCCAGGGTAAATTATGAGTGTTTAAGATTAATTTCTAATTTATATAAGATGAACTCGATTGATAATGAGAAAAAGTTGATCACTTCAACCGAAATCGCAGAATGGTAGAGAAACTTAACTCTATAAAAATAACTGCTTGCATACAAAACTTGAACACAAGCTTGGCGAAGAAAAGCTTAAGGGCTGAGGACAGTATCGTAAAGTGGTAGGTTTTTTACTATTTTCCCGTTTCAAATTAAATTTTCTAGGAAACGGTGCAGAATATAGAAAAACCCACCTGACAAAGTCTTCGAAATTTAGTTGAGAATATTCTGTGAAATTTTCAGAATGATTCATTGAGTTTAGCGGTCGTGTTGTATTTTTTTCTGACTGAAGAACTGCTGAAAATTGGAACGCTCGGAAATGTATACCTCTACTTGTTCATCGAATATCTCGGCTTTGAAGGCTTGTATCACAAATCTACCGTGACAAAGTCTAGATAATTTAGTTTAGATGCGATTAGTACATAAAAACATATATGTTATCGCGATAAAAATATAGTCTTATATTTTTCTGTGAAACAAAGTCATTTTCAATGCATCCGCCATTTTTTTCGCTTTGGTTTCCTAATAGCATTCTGAAAAAGGAGAGAGAAATAAAATTGGCTCGACAAAGCTGCCAAACACACAGACATTCAATCTTTGTGAAAGTTGAATAATTTTTCATTGTTCATTGGAATCCATGTAATGTCCAACCCATACGATATATTGATGTGATAAAACTTCTTATCAAAATAATAAAATGTATGCTGGCAACCCGGTACAGTTTGCTCATATACGAGAGAGTACAAGAGAAATACGATGCGCAAAGGGAATTGAGCGAGCCACGTGGTTGATTTAAAAATCAACACGCGACCCTCTGTCCTCAGACCTGAAATATCAAAATCGTATCGCAAGTATGTACAAAGATCGGCTATAAAACAAACAATGTTCTGTGTTGGTTCCTAATCAAGATCAATCTAATGTCGTTTTCGTTTTCAAATTGCACTACACCGGTGTAGCGAAAGATGCACTTAAACCGTTCGTTTTCACCAATTGCACTACACAAGTGCTACACGTTTTCTGCACCGATACCACTGGTGTAGCACTCATTAAAAGTTCGGTGTAGTTCTGTGCAATGGAATCGTTTATTGTAGTCAATGGTTACTGTTTATGTTTTCGTAATTTTTGTTCGTTTATTCACGCCTCAGTGTAGCACTGTACTGGTGTAGTGCAGTTCAAAAACGGAAACGTCATAAGCAGACTCTCGTGCAATTGCGGATTCAAAAGTGTGACGATTGATTGAACTTTTTGATTGTAGATCATTAGAAATTTTGGTTGCCTTGTTCCACATCAATGGCTCGAACAACCCCATGGGGCTGATCCTTGCAGTTTTTAAATAAATTTTGTCTTAATTATCTGCAAGTACGCAACGTTAGAAATAAAAAAGGTGCTGATCAAAATTTTACTTAATACTGTCGTTCCCGAAACCAATCAAGTATACTCACAGTCAGGTCTAATGTCTGCTCAGTTGAAATTCATCACCTAATAAATATTCATAGAAGCAAGAGAAACTAAACTAATTAACTATGACTGGCTGACTGCTCTAGTAATTATACATCTTATGTTCTATTTGTTATTGTTAGTTTTCTAATCGTTTCAACCTATATATTTTCATCTACAAGTCCAATTGCAGCAACAATAGAACATTCTTGTTTTATCTTCGTTGTTTCTGTCATAACTACTTTATTTCAATCTCAACGATACAAAACAGTTCACATTTAGATATTGTTTGTTATTCGCCTTGTCGCACACTGTTGTTAAAATATCTTCTAATGATTTTTTTCGGTATTTAAGTATTATGCTCCATCATCCCTCGTCCGAATCGTCATGTCGTGTCGGATTGAAAAAGAACCAGCGACCATCATATGTCACTTATGCTAATTTGATCACCCGCCTGGCCGATGTGATGATTTTCAAATTAGTCTTGTTGAAATTTCCTGTGTAGCTTTTGATTATACCATTACCATTCGGCCGACTGCCTTCCAGTAACCTTAATGTCGTAATCTGAAATTTAAATCTGATTCAACTGATCAGCGTGCAGACGGCTTCTGAATGACTAATTCAAAGTAACGGCACTCCAAAATAGCGCATTCTCGTGTGACTGCCTGACGCCTGACGAATCGCATTAGGTGAGATTGGGAAATGTCCAGCAGTCTGCAGTGTTGTGTTCTGGTTAGGTTAGGATTTGGTTGGCGCTCCGAAGGTTGGCGGTAAACGACCTCTGCTAATGTGCTGTGGTGGTACCTTTGGAGTCTTCCATCAGAATCACTAACTGTTTGTGTAGCGGAGCCATTGATTACTTCATCGTGTCGTGTATGAACAAGAAGAAGATGAAGGTATCTCTCACGGAAAAAGACTCCATGAACAATTAATTTGCAGGCCAAGCTCCCCTGAACCGCTGCAAAAGAAAAATGTGCAATGAGTGTGCGATTATTAAACCATTACCACAATTATCTCATCAGGGTAGCAACCTGGTGGTGGTTTTATCGTAACTTGACTTGTTTGGCGCAAAAATAACATACCTCAAACATACTCCTCTGCCTTCGAATAAATCCCCGTAGCCTGCGTGTCTCTCATCGAGAGGGTGTTGTTTTCAGAGCTTGTATATGTGGTAATTGAAGCTAATCGAAAGTCTCGTTTATTTGTTAGATTTGTTAATATCTGCCAATCCACTGTGTTCAACTTTGGTATTTGGTATGGTTGGGGATAGCTACATTGTTGTACAAATTTTAAAACCATCAAGCGATTGATTTGGGTTCAAATGTCATCTAAGCTTGGAACTTGTGTAGCAAAAAATTTGATTTTTTTAAATAGGTAGTCCAAAAGTTATTCGAACTGTACTTTTTATTGACTCGAACAAATTGGCGCTGTTCGCAGAAGAAAATGTAAAAGAAAAATATTATACATGTTAATGGAAACTGTTTTGTTTTCTACTCGAATGTGACTATCTCAGCAATTATTTAATCCTTTGCACCGCTACCTTTCCGGTCTAATGCGTTCGTGCGCTGGCGGATCGTTTTGCAGCGCTGTTCAGTTAAGCCCATAGTTGAAGAAAATAATAACACAATAAACAATCGTATTACTCCCCCGCTCGTCCTTCGCCGTTTGTTTGTGTTTTTTCTATTCAAGTTGACACAGAAATTATGCATAGGCGATAAACATAGCCACGGTTTTCGTGCATCGAAGTGATGTTGTGGCTATGCAGAATTGCTTATTGATAGACCCACTGAACATCTATCCGCCGAACCACTCCGGGAAAGACAGTCCTAATTGGTATTCATAGTGATACGGTCAATTAATATTGCCACGATCGTCGCCTGCGAGAGACGCGACTCCGGTGTTCATTGTCCGTGTATGCGGTCTGTCCTCTTCATGCGCCAGTGAGCTAGGATGGAAGCACTCAGCCTTGCAGCAAACGAGTGAACGAGCCATCGATTTAAAGGAAATGTCAACAAAATTTCACAAGCTCTCCGTCGTATTCCTGCAGTAAATTGAATTATGTTTTTTCCCTAACTGTCTCTACCAGGCTAATTGAATTATCACCATTGGCGGATGGAATGATCTATCAAGCTTGAAGTGAGGAAGTCATAGGCAAATCAATCAGACAGACATTTCGATTCGTTATGGATCCATTCAACCAAATAAAACAACGTTGAAAGAACGGAAGAAATTGATGATGAGTGTGTGTGTGTGTGTGTTTTTTTTGCTGAACCTTTATTCGAGAGGAAAAAATGAACTTGCAAAAATCATTATATTTTTCACTGCACATGAAACCGTTATGCATGTCATGCAAATGAAATACGAGCAGTACGGGTAAAAAGCGTACCTTTGAATTTATGATCAGACTTCAATGATCGGACTGTGTCACTTGGAAGCATTGTGTTTTCATCAAAGGACGTGGTGTTGTCAAACCTGATTAAACATCTTACGGACAATGTGATGTTTCACCTGTCGACGGAAGCCGGCGAGAGGCAGGTGTACGCACGATTTTTAATGGAACCTTCGGAGAACCAGTATGAACAGTAGCGGAATCATTTTTTTAAAGAAAAAGCGCCTTTTTTCTACATTGCCAATGGCAAAATATGCATTAATGTGAAAAAAAACTGAACTGTAAATTTCACGGTCAATCGGTTAATAAAAGGGTCCTTGATAACTGTTCAGGTATCGACAACATGCAGCGTACCTTGAGGAAGCTGAACGATTGTTGTATGGTGAATTGTTGAATGACAGGTTTGCATAAGCTTAACATAAATCTCGTATAATTACCTATTATTCTTACTTTATGCTAATTTTTCTTGCAACAGCGCATTGAACTGTTACTGAATACAATACATTTGAAAATTGAAAAATTACGTATACAAATTGAAATCGAAATTCGTTTTGTACATTCCAGTTGGAATCAGATTCAATTGCTTCTATTTTTATGGAAAACCTACCATAGAGAGAATAAAATCGGTTGAAAATCTCAATAATCAAAAACCTTTTCCACCTCCACCCAGTGGTGCGATAATGTCTTTCTCTCTCCATTCAAAAAGTTTCAATAAAACATGTTTTTTCATTGTGATATTTTTTGACACAAGTTCATTCAGATTGGCTCGGGTTGTTCACAACAGAAACCAAATGTATTAGTTCTAGTACATTTGAACTTGTTCATTGGACAAATCTGAAATGTTTTTGCGGTTAGGAAAAAATGCTTTTGTCGGTTACGTCAAAGTCAAACAAAGTCTTGGCATTACATTTCCTTTTTGTGGAAGTGGAAGTCTTTCGGTTTCAACAGACTTCGCAGCCGATTCTTAGCGTTCAGAATCATTGCATGGCTAGTAGTACTACGATTCTACTGACACTAAGAATCCTTCCAAGTCGGGGCTCGAACATACAACAACCGGCTTGTAAAGACTGTCCCAGAAAGCATGGATGCACTTTGATTTCGCTGTAAATAATTCACAAGTGTTAGTGTTAGATATTCAAATTTTATTCGATATATCGATAATATTAGACTACAACAACAGAATATTATTCTCAAAATTTGATACTTAGCCATTGTAGACTAGCTGGCGCACCTTCTTGCGAACGTTTCTCAATAAATTCCGTATAGACTTGGCGACAAGTTTTGACACTTTTTTCCAATCTTTTTCGAACTGTTGAATGGTTTCGGCTGCCGAGACATGTTTCCTAAGATGTGCCTTCGTTAATGCCCAAAATTCCTCAATTGGTCGAAGTTGTGGGCAATTTGGTGGATTCATGTCTTTTGGAACGAAATTGACATTTTTGGTAGTATACCATTCTACCGTTGATTTCAAGTAGTGGCAAGCAAGATCTGCCCAGAAGACAACAGGGTCCTTGTGGCTTCGAATCATGGGTAGAAGTCGTTTTTGTAAACATTCCTTGATGTATATTTCGCTGTTCATTGAAGCAGTGGTTATGGAGGGTTTCGAAATCTTACCGCAGCTACAAATTGCTTGCCAGACCATAGCTTTCTTACCAAATTTTTCGACTTAAATCGATGTCTCGGACTGGTGTAACACTTGCCCTTCTCGCACCGTATAATATTGTGGTCCCGGCAAGGATTTGTAATCAAGTTTCCAGTAGGTTTCGTCGTCCATGATTATGCAGATCAAATTTCCAGCAAGAATCGTATTGTACAGCTTTCGAACCCTCGGCCTGATCGATGCTTTTTGTTTCGGACTACGTTTTGGTTGTTTCTGCTTCTTATAGGTTCGAAGATTCAAACGTTCTTTAGCACGAAGAACATTTGACTTTGAAATGCCCACTTTTTTGGCCACATCCCGAACTGAAACCTCCTTCTTTTGCTCGAACGCCTTCAGTATACGTTTATCCAACTGAGGGTTAGCAGGACCTTTTTTTCGTTTTCGGTTTATCCTCAAAGGTGTTATCCTCACCGAACTTTCTGATTGCATTTCGCACGGCTTTTTCACTTACTCCTTCAATTTTTCGACGTTGTTCTGCTGAAAGTCCACGCATTTCGAAGCAAACTAATGAAAACGAATAAACAACTGTACAAGTGGTTAGAGAAGAGTGTAAACAACAGGACGCAGCCATAAAAATTGACAGATTCTGAACCATTGCGAAATGGCAGCGGTTTTTGGTTGCGTCCATACTTTCTGGGACAGTCTTTAAGATCAGCGCGCTATGCATTGAACCGCCGGGCTACGGTTACGTCACTTCAACGATTATATCTCCAGAACCGGAAGTGTTGATAGCTTTCATATGAGCCTAAGACTGTTGACATCGGTTCTTCCATCTCCGAGAAATTGGGTATTTTTTACTATCTCTTCAGCTCTGTCGTATCCCGAGTCACCTTATGTTACGATTTTTCAACATATTTCTCAAATAGCAAAATTGACTGTAGTGGATTGTGAGTTTTAATGTACGTAATAATACGCTTTTTCAGACATTCTAGCTTGTGCATTTACGAATCCATCCGTTATTTCTCGTTTTTCAATACTATAGGTTGTGGTGAGCTCGATTCATACGCGTTTCTCATCGCTTTTTCTCATGTGGTGATTCTTTAGCGGAACTTTCATTGAAAGCATTTCGTTTAGTTGTTTGTAGTTTTCGTTAGTTCTTACGCATCTTTTACTAACTTAAACTTTAGTTTTCCAACGTATATTCTAAGCCGTCTGGGGGATGGTGAGTCTAATTTTGTCTGCGTCCTTTGTCTCTTTTTCGAATATGGCGATTCGTCAACAATAAAATTGTTGCACTAGAATAATGTGCGAAATTTTATTGATCTGGAACACATATCTTCTTACTGAATAAGCTGTGTTAATGTTTTGTTTACTGTTCCGAGGGTCGCAAAACCATAGCGATAGTTGTTCGTAAGAGTTTTCAAATCAAATATAATTTCGAATAAGCTAACTATCGACTTATTTTATCATTACTTTAGTTCCTCAGTTTGGAATTAATTGAGCTTCAATTAAAATAACTCTATATATCTCTCTTGGTAATCGGTTGCCTAGAGATTGAAGAATAAAACTATAAGTTTAAAAATTTAAATTTTTCTCTGCATTTCGTCTACTATAAATAATACGTGCGTTATGAATAAGATGCGATTTCCATTTTTGTTGATTATTCTTATAAAATAATTACCTTTGATATCGCGTTTCGAGGTACGATTGCGGATTCGGTTGGTTTCAAACCGATTGACTATCGTCCTGAGAGATTGAACGGAACCTAATGCATGAAATTTTAAATCATGAATATATTGCGGAGTTCGGGGTCGTCGTGAATCGGTATTTTGATAATTAATTTATATTTTCAGGTTACGAATATTGGTTTTCAAATCATTAGATCGTATTATCTATCAAGTGAAATTCTGATAGTTTCATCGTTCTACTAACACTATTATATCCACTCTGCACTAGCGGAGATGTGCAGAATTCCTCGGTCACTAGTTGCAACACGTGTTGAACTAACATTCCTTCTCTTCCTACAGTTACCTGCATGGGCATGACGCATTTGGTTCAACATGCAATTCAACTGGTCAATTAGGGGTTTACATTTTTTTGCATAGGACACATGACCGTTTTGTATACTTTATGTTTCGTCTTCGACTCGCCTCATCATCCAGTATATTCCTAAAAAACACGTTTACTTTCGGTACGTCACCTAAAACATCGCAATTCGGTGCAAACTAATACACCCAAACCTCCATTTACGTAACTAATATATTTATACATGTATTAATAAACGTATGCATATGTGAAAATATTTGTATTTGCTAATACATATAAATATTGGTGAAGTAAAAGTGATCATTTATATGTATAAATATATACACATATATGCAGACGGGTAAGTGTCATACATATATAAGGTTCGTAAATGGAGGTTTGGGTGTAAAGTGTTCTGCAAGTGGCAGAAATTTTATGTCTGTTTAGCGGTTTATGTTGAACTACTGGGTAGTATAACAGTTCAACTGTTATGCACTGACATGTCGAAGTCCAAACAAAAATTTCAACTGATTTTTCAGTATAGCCTTGGGTTGTTTTTTAGTTCCACTACGACTCTCGTTGTGATCCTGCCGATCGATAATATGTCGCTCACGTACAAGTTCAAGAAAGCTACACGTGGCTGATATTGCTAATTACAACTACATTGCGATGGTTCGCGGCTTCCATCAGGTATAACTTTTGTCGTGAATATGACTTACTTTACTATGGAGCGCCCTTTCATGGGTAGAACTTAAACATGAATATCTCTTGTTGTATTCAACGCATCAACATAATTTTTTCTCCATATCATCAGAAAGCCACCGTTTTATGGTAAAATTTCCAGTAGTTTGAGATAACCACAAATGATTGAAAATTGAAGTTTTCTAAAAGTTTGATATGAACGAGCATTAAGGTGAAATTCAGTGATAAAATAAGGCATGCAAAGTTTTCAACCACATGTATGGAACGAATCACAATAAGCACAAAGCGTATCGTGCAAAACCGACACATAGAAATGCGGAATTTTTTATGTGATTGAATGCAGTGGGTTTACATTTTTTGTTGGTTAGTTTTTTTATGTTTCAATTATAGAGGTTTTAACCTTAAGGTCATTCACCTCTTCTGGCCAGAAAAGCTTTCTGACTATTTGCGGGGTTGGGGATCGAACCCAACACGCTATACCCGCCCCCGTTTGTTGGTTAGTAAAACAGACACTAAACTATGCATGATTATAAACCATGAGTATTTGCAATTTATTGGTATGAGGGAAACACATTTATGCAAGTTGTTCCTAGGGCTAGGGCTGTCCCGGGTTGGCGGTTCAATGCATAGGACGCTGGTCTTACAAGCCAGTTGTCGTATGTTCGAGCCCCGAGCTGGAACTATTCTTAGTCTCAGTAGGATCCATATTACTAGCCATGCAATGATTCTGTACACTAAGAATCGGCTGCGAAGTCTGTTGAAACAGAAAGGCCAAATTCCACAAAAGGAATGTAATGCCAAGACTTTTTTCCTAGGGTTACTATCTAATTAGTTTTAGTTTTAGTTAGTTTAGAAATACTATGTTTAAGTGAAATGTATCATTTGGATGATTGTAATCTGTTGATGCAAAAGATGAGGAGGTTTTATGCCTGTTGTAGAGCAAGTTTGACAGAAACTAACTCCACCGGGCTTTTCCCTGCTCCAGCATGTTTGTTGAAGACGGTCAATTTAGTCACTCAATTTATAACCGAACTGCTCTTATAATTTTTATTCTCGTATGAGACGAATTTGTTCATTCTTTGATACAGACCAAAATCTTTGGCATTTTTCACTTAACTGATTCCAACTAAGCATCATTTTATGTAAGAACTAAATAATATTCAAATAAAATCTTTTTTATATGGTACTACAACTGGTTTGTAAGATGTTCACTAAAAATATCTAGTTTGTGAAGCGCATAGCATATCAGTTTATAAGTGAATAATATGTCATAATTTCTCATAAAAGTTTGAATTATTATTATTAATATCATTTATTTTACTCCGGCTTTAACCTTTTGGTCGTTTACCGGGGCCTAAATGTTTGAGGGAATTCTAGATGCTTTTCATCCACGCTCGACGAGTTCAATTCATAGTTTTAGAATTCGTGAAATCGAAGATGACTCGGATATTCTTTCAAACTCGCTATACAATTTGTATAGCCGAGACGAGTTTGACAAGTAAGTTATTGAAGTTAATATTATATTAATTCCTAACTTACATTTTGAAATCCCAGGCAAAAAACGATTTGTTGTGCAATGTTTCAATTCATGAATGAATTTGAACATTGCATTTTTAATTAAATCGTTAATTTCAATTTGATTTCAATTATAATTGTACCGTAACAATTCTGCAAGAAAAGTATTGAAAATTTTCAAAATCCACACAATCAATTTACGTGCGATTTTCGATATTCGGATGTGTGGAAAAAGCATGTCAGTTTTATTCGTATTCATTTCGTCCAGATTTGTCTCTGACATTACCCACCCGTCTTTATTGAAACAAAACATATCGTGATGAAAATTTCAACACTGAAAACGGAAGCATTGCAAAACTAACACCATTCCGGATCTAACAGCTAGGAGTGCTACAGTAAAATGAACAATGTGTCCAGATCAAGCTTTTGGAATTTGTTAAGTTAGCGGAATGCCTTAATTTGAATTTTGACCATAACGTATATAGCAATAATTCTTTGGAAGATATACACTTCTCACTTACACAACGAAGTAGTAAGTGTGAAGTGGTCATTAATTGTAACCGGTAAGCCTAGATAATGATTTTCTCCCTGAAAGTGAATTGATTTGTTTTTCCATGTTCAAATGAACCAACAAATTGAATCACACTCAGCAGTAACAATTAAAATTACATCAACAAGCGGAGGCCATATGGCACATAAGTTGAGAAAAAAAATGCTCTTGATTTCCCCGTTCAAGGCCATTCAAGGTGTACCTTCCTCTAAGGCATATAATTGGCATGCTGAGCGAGCAGATGAGATCTCTCAAAAGTTGAAAATAAAAAAAACATACAAACCAACTGGTCCTGCAGCATCACTGGGCAAGCTTGGCCAAAACAAAAATTACGAAAAAAGCAAATAATGACTTATTACCGGCCGCGATGATAATTCGCCGTTGGAGTGAACGCTTTCGCGGTGTCTGCGGACTTCCATCAATCCGACATCTGCAGACAGCGCTAAGTCTCATCATTTCCACAGCTGTCGATCACTTTTACCACTGACATTGACCTTGGCAGAGGCAAGAGCTCATCTCAACGCTGAATCCGGCGCAGCAGGTTGAAATGTTCGTAGTTTGGTAATATTTAAATTCACAACAAATCCTAGACTAAGAAATTTCTTGTCCAGTGCCGCATACAATTCAAGTGGAATGTTGAGCTAGAGAATTTAGGACAGCTAAAATTAAAACCTGAATTTTCATGCGTTGGAATTCCAACTGATCGCAAATTGATAAAATAAACCACAAACGAACGAACAAAAACTCCGAAATTATGCGGCGTGGCCTTCTTTACGAGATGGACAGATAAAACAAACGGGAAAAATCCGATCATCGAGAAATTATCTAATCGATTAAAGAAAATTGTACCGTTCATCGTTTTCCCCAATTTCTTCGGCCGATTTGTTGAGGCATTGTTTACGGTTGGTCATTGGAGAATTGGGTGAACTTGGTTGCGGTATGACTCAATGGTTTTGACGCAACATAATCGTTGTGCGATGGAACGTTGCCTCAGAAATTGCATTTTCCAATCATTTTTTCGAGATGTTCTTTCGTCCCGGTACGGTACGGTGCGTACTGCGGCGGATAAATGGAGTGATGTTAGAACATAATCGAGAACGAGGTTGCATTGAAACTCACTCGACCACTTAGCCAAGATAACGGCTCTGCACGAGGCGATTTGATGATGATCTGTTTAACCAGTTTGGTGCTAATGAAGCTGAATCGTTCGCATGTTTTTGAGACTGCTTTCGAAAGCAGGTTTAGGCGCCAGGGGAAAATAGAAAAAAAAGAAAAAACAGCTGCAGACGTATTACAAACGCCCTATTTATTTTTGATATGAATTATGGTGCACTTCCTGAAGGCGGCTGTTTTGTGTGGTATGCCTTGAAGGCGAAGCAAATTTCTTTGCAGCAAGTATCGCACACCCGCCCTGAAGTGCCTTGGTAAATGTGCCGTATCCGTGGTAATAATTGGGATTTGCGAGGAATTATTGATTAAATAATATTGCTTACTGTATCGCTATAATTGAATTGGCCATGGTCAATCAATTTATTTCAACACCATTTGAAAGAACACGGGTTTAAAAGTTTTGTATCATGGATTTCCTTGGAATTCATACTATCACAAAGCATGATCTCGCATACGGTACATTGTTAGATTACTAAAAGCCAACAGGTTATTACCATAACCGGTCGGCGCCGATCTCGCTATCGCGGATCTATTGGGGGAATAAGCTTAAAGGGTGATATACATCGTTTTCAATTAGTTTCGGTGTTATTGCATTTCGATACAACGGCGGATTTGAAAAGTGCAGGAGGGCTGGTGCATTTTATTACGAACTGAGGAGGTTGGAATGTTACCTTCGAGAAGGCAAACAACATTCTTCTGCTCGAAGCTTAACCGATAAGCTAATCCATAGTATACCAAGCTTTTTATCTCAGAACTCAATAATTAATTAATAGTGCAAGCTTATGAGAAACTAGGGCAAAATATGTCTTCAATATTACAACACAGTTGAATTTGTTTTATCGTTTTAAGACATTATATCCGAGGAAGCAGTTTATCGAGTTTGTAATTAATAATGAGTTTGTACGAAAGTCTCAAAGTCAATTACTCGACTTTTAATCAACGAATTATGATAAAATCGGAATATTTTTGCTTCGGCTCTAGGAAGCAATATCACAGAAAAAATAGTTGGGAAACTGTTCCATACTGCTGTTAAAGACTGTCCCAGAAAGTATGGACGCACTTTGGATTTCGCTGTAAATAATTCACAAGTGTTGGATATTCAAATTTTATTCTATATACTGATAATATTAGACTACAACAACAGAATATTATTCTCAACATTTGCTACTTAGCCATGAAAGACTAGCTGGCGAACGTTCCTCATTAAATTCCGTACAGACTTCTTGGCGACAAGTTTTGACACTTTTTTCTAATCTTTTTCGAATCTGTTGAATGGCTTCGGCTGCCGAGACATGTTTCCTAAGATGTGCCTTCGTTAATGCCCAAAATTCCTCAATTGGTCGGAGTTGTGGGCAATTTGGTGGATTCATGTCTTTTGGGACGAAAGTGACATTTTTGGTAGTATACCATTCTACCGTTGATTTCGAGTAGTGGCTAGAAGCAAGATCTTGCCAGAAGACAACAGGATTCTTGTGGCTTCGAATCATGGGCAGAAGTCGTTTTTGTAAACATTCCTTGATGTATATTTCGCTGTTCATTTTAAGCAGTGGTGATGAAGGGTTTCGAGATCTTACCGCAGCTACAAATTGCTTGCCAGACCATAGCTTTCTTACTAATTTTTTCGACTTCAATCGATGTCTCGGACTGGTTTAACACTTGCCCTTCTCGCACCGTGTAATATTGTGGTCTCGGCAAGGATTTGTAATCGAGTTTCACGTAGGTTTCGTCGTCCATGATTATGCAGTTCAAATTTCCAGCAAGAATCGTATTGTACAGCTTTCGAACCCTCGGCTTGATCGATGCTTCTTGTTTCGGACTACGTTTTGGTTGTTTCTGCTTCTTAGAGGTTCGAAGATTCAAACGTTCTTTAGCACAAAGAGCATTTGACTTCGAAGTGCCCACTTTTTTGCCACATCCCGAACTGAAACCTCCTTCTTTTGCTCGAACGCATTCAGTGTACGTTTATCCAACTGAGGGTTAGCAGGAACTTTTTTTCGACCCGTTTTCGGTTTATTCTTAAAGGTGTTATCCTCATCGAACTTCCTGATTGCATTTCTCACGGCTTTTTCACTTACTCCTTCCATTCTCAATGACAGTCCGCGTTCTGTGCACCATTTGTACACAATTTTTCGACGTTGTTCTGCTGAAAGTCCACGCATTTCGAAACAAACTAATGAAAACGAATAAACAACTGCACAAATGGTTAGAGAAGAGTGTAAACAACAGGACGCAGCCATAAAAATTGTCAGATTCTGATCCATTGCGAAATGGTAGCGGCTTTTGGTTGCGTCCATACTTTCTGGGACAGTCTTTATAGCGACGTGAAAAATCGAAGCGAATGTACTTATTTCCATCTCATTATCAAGGAACGAAGTAACGAACAGAGACAGCTGATCTTATTCTAACTAATGGTTTTCGTATATGAGATGACTACTAAAGCCGTTATCCTATCTAATTTGAATAAAAATTTAATTTTTAAAATAGATGGCGCCATTAGTAGATTCAAGGCAGTAATGTCAGATCTCACGTGTCAACTTAAATGCTTGAACATTAGGTAAATCATTATTTAAACTTGCCCATTTCTATCAGCGTCGTGTAGTTTCCTAAGTGAAATTTTTGTGCGTTTTAGGGCAAATTATCGTAGTTTGCAGGAATCGCTGCTTCCAAGTTACAAGAAGAGTTCGGTGAATTAAAGGACGAGCTTTTTCTGTTTGGCCAGCAGAATTGAAATTGAGAACAGTAAGAATTGACAGCGAAACATTTCGTACAGCAATGCTACACGTCATCGTAGTTGTTTACAAATCGTATTTTCACTGGTGTCAAATTGAGTATCCATCATCAACATAATATGGAGCAATTCGCCAAAGTGAAATATTCACATAGACAAAGTCATCATTTGCATATGGAAAAATCCGAAGCACTATTGTGTCAAACTCAACTAATTTGAAGCGGTCGTTGAAATAATAATAGCTAAAATACGAAACCATGAACGAAGTCGTAACGTTCCACCACGACAACGCTCGGTCAGATGGTGTGGCTTAGGTCAAAAACTTTCTGAATAGCAGTGCATGGAAAAACATCCGTTTAGTCTTGGCATCTTCCGATTGCTACTTATTCGATACAGAACCCACATACCGGAAAACGATTCACTTTGGAATAAAAAATTGGTACGATTTTCTCTTAGGTTCAAAAGATGAGAAATCGTTTTTATATGCAATCCATAAATTGTCTGCAGTGTGGTAAACATTGTGGTTCGCGATAAATATTTTTATACAATAAAGCTTTAAATTTTAGATTTTGAACGAGTTTCGTTAAGTCACATTGGAAAAAGATTGATAAATGAAACGGCAGAAATGAAAATTTGCATGAAAGGGTCACTGCAGGGACGAAACTCGAACCCGTAGTTTTTCCGTTTTGCCAAACTGCCCTGCATATGAAACACATGTTGAAATAAGCCTAATTGAATAGAAGGAACTCAGTTGAGCGCCACGCAGTTCAATTAATAGTCATGCTCGGCTTCTTCTGTTCTTCTTTTATTCTGGAACCATTGTTTCGACGTGTTTGAAATGTCGATGACTATAACGAACGTGGCTCGACACGACAGAGCCTAACGACCTCACAAACCAGATTGAATATGTGAGCAGCGATGCCAGATAGTGCGTGCCAAATTTCCGTATTCCATTCAGTATCGGTGTGGAAATAAAATCAGTATAAATCCGTAAAACTTATTTTACATTGATAACATATATTTATATCAATAATAGCGTAATTTATGTAAGGGCGAAAACTTTTCGGTCGAAAAAGGAAATTTCATAATTTTTTAATGATGGAAAAGCAATGTCTTGGTATTACATTCCTGTAGTGGAGTTTGACCTTCTGTTTCAACAGACCTCGCAGCCGATTCAGACTGTACAGGACCATTGCATGGCTGGTGCTACGAACCTACTGACACTACGAATACTTCCAGGTCGGGGCTCGAACATAGCACAACTGTTTGTTAGACCAGTGCCCTATGCATTGAACCACCAACCCGGGATGGAAAAAAGTATAAAATATTATCATGAACTATATTTTGGTGTGAATTTTTTTCTCATTGTTCGTAGAAAAAGTTTGAAACATAATTCAGTATTAATGTACTACAAACTTTCGGTGCGTTCTGAAAGTACACCAGTTAATAAGTTCAACCGAGTTCAACTTGCGCAGGTTTGCAATGATTTAACTCGGTGGAATTTGTCGCCCGGAATCGGTCCGGTTGTCGAACCGATCACGGTCCTATAGCATCATATGGTAAAGCAGGAAAAACATTCAGTAATATTACTTATATTGGTGGAAAAACCCGAGTTTCTAGAAAATCTGTATAATATCAGTATTTTTTTTTGCAAAATCAGTTTAAAATCCAGTAAATTGTACCAATGCACTTGCTAATAAGTAGAATACTAAAATATCCGTATATCTAGTAACGTCTTTGATATTACCCACCCACCTGTTTTAGCTCGATCCACGGTTGTAGACGACACTAACAGTTTGCATCTCGGACCGAAAGGTTGGGGTTCTGCTGCTTAAAACATTTGGGCACTATTTGTGATGTTTAAATATGTAGGCTACGGCTTACGATTACCCCAGATCCAGTCCTCAAGGCTGCCGTCAAAATGTTCTCGGAGCACTTTTGATGCATCGGTGAAAATTACTTTTGTTACATTCCATAATTTTCAAAATTAGCGAGCAAGGTAATCGGATTGTCGGGATGCACTTGCAAAACAACGTCAAAAAAATGAACAAAAATTGCCGATTTTTGATGGGTTTACCTTCATCCGCACTGACGAAACTACCCATGCAACATCAATCATAGTAACCCATGAGTCAGCAGACAAAAGATTTTTCAGTCGAACTCTAACCGTGATGGCGAATACAGTGAAGACAGATTTTCATTTTTTACGTTTCGCTTTCAGCTCATCAGTGCGTCAGCAGTTTTTGTTGAATTGCTAACGCCACCTAATGGTTCAACATAAATCGCTGAGCAGAGATAAAGTTAATGGTATTTACATATACAGGGTCCGCCATGTAACTTTTTTTTAAACATGCAATAAAACACAAACGGTTCATCCGATTTCAAAACTTATTTTTTCATATTAAAGGACAATCCTTCCGGTTAATCTATATATATAAAAATGCAGAGATCATTCTTTGTAATCGCATCACCTAAGAACGGATGGACGGATTAAGATGATTCTTTTTTTGTTTGATCCGTTTTTACTCCCACCGGGTTCGTACATCAAAAAAATTAGGAAAACTTACCGGAAAAGTGGGAAAAATCCATAAAGTTGTTTTGTATGGACAATGGAATTCTCCGTTGAAAAAGTCGTCTGTGCTTGCTAGATCATCGATAGATGTTTGGCGCACAACGAGTTGCATAAATGTTTGGCCGTCGAAGAAAGGAATACTAGATCGTTGAAAAAATTGTTTGGCGGGCAACGATTCATGATTCATGTGGCTCTTCTTTTCGAGCCACGTGCTTAATTGGGTATCGAAATTATTGCTTGCCAAATGACTCAATGACGGAATGCTCAGTCAGGAGAAAAAGTTCTGATATCATTTACCAGTTGATGAATTGTGTTCAATGGAGTCAGATGAATAGTATTGGTAATCGCGAGCGCGAGTTCAACTAATCAGAATATTTTTGAGTGAATCAATGAAAAGAGTGTGCCGTAGAAGCGCTAAGGTTAACCTAAGAGATTTCACTGCATTCTGCTTTCTAATGATTTAGATTACACTAAGCGCACATAATAAGTTGTATTTAGAACAATGTTCATTGTTCCATTATGATGATTACCATAATGGAACGAGACCGTCATTTTATATTTCATATTCTGTGAAGAATGTTCAAATTGGTAAGATGAATATCAAATTAAAATTTAAGCATCCTCTCTCCAAACAACCAGAAGTTCCACAGTACCTGAAAAATATCCACTTTATTAGAGCTGTGAAGTACGCGTGGCACTTTTTGGCAACTTGAACGTACAGAACAAATTCTGAGAAAACTTTCTCACTACTTAAAAGCTGTAAAAGCTTCAAAGTTTGTTCTGTTCCGTCGGGTGAATATTCAAGTATGAGTAATTCCTTAAAAACAGATTATTCAGAATGCTCTTAAGAAATTTTTTTTTTTTTACGATCTTTTTGTTACTTGGGCTAAATACAAACTGTAAACATATCCTACTCTACCGAATGATCAACTCTAGAAGAGAAACACTTCAGTATTTTGTTAGGTTTATCAATACAAAGTTCTGGTTAGTGAGCTTCTTTATCGATTACCGAAAGCAAGAATCACATCTGAAAGAGAAAACGTGGCACCTTATATCTATTATGTCGAAGCCATTAGTGAGGGATCTCTGTTCAGTATTTTGATCTTTAATATCTGATAATCTGTACATTTGCTCAATTTTTGCTTAACAGAAGTATTTCACATTTTCACATTAATTCTTGGTGATATTTCTTTTTCGGGCTAAAGCGAATGTGTGTTTAATTCCATTGATTGTAGGTTAATCAGAAAAATAATGGAGAGAAACGTTAACCATTTAGTCGTTTGACAACTCTGATATCCGAAAACATAAATTCGAACAAATAATTGTTGGGCGAAACGAAGTTCGACGGGTCAGCTAGTTGTTGAATATAATTACATTCAAATGGCTGCCTCGGCTGGCCTTGCAGTACGCCATACGGTCCAGTTTTTTAGTACATTTTCGATTGTATGCAGCTTTATTTCAGCTATGGCTGCACGAATGTTGTTCTTCAAGGCTTGAATTGTCTTTGGCTTGTCCACATGACACTTATCTTTGACAACCCCCCAAAAAGATAATAGTCTAACGGCGTCAAATCACAGCTCCGAGGCAGCCAAACGACATCCGAATTTCGACTGATAATTCGATCTTCGAAGACTGTTCGCAGAAGATCGATCGCAGCGTTGGCTGTGTGGCACGGAGCGCCGTCTTGTTGGAACCAAATGATGTCCAAGTCTTCCTCTTCAAGTAACGGGAAGAACCAATCGCGATATTGACCGTGGCGGCGGCTGCTGCCTCATTCTCGAAGAAAAATGGCCCAATGATGCCGCCAGACCAAAATCCGCACCAAACCGTCACTCTCTGAGGATGCATCGGTTTCTCCATGATAACGTGCGGGTTTTCCGTCCCCCAGATGCGACAATTTTTGCTTATTAACATACCCGCCGAGATGAAAATGTGCCTCATCCGAGAAGATGATTTTTTGGCAAAAATCGACGTCTTCTTCAAGCTGATCGCAAGCCTAGTTGGTACTATTTTCATGCGTTCCTCAAGTGTATACACAACCATTTTCGTTCAGCGGAAGGATATAACTAAGTTTCTGTCAAATCAAAAGTTACATTAAGGTTATCAAAGTCGAAATAACCGCTAGTTAAAAAAAATATATATATATATGTCGGACCCTGTACTCTTATTACACCGAAGTGCTATGTCCTCACTAACGTGCCGAAAGAAACGAAATTAAGTGACGACGTTCTGAAGGAACGCCGTTCAGAAGTGTGCGCGTTCAAAGAATGGCACCCTGACGCGTCGAAAACGGACAACGTGCAGCACTCTGTGGACGACGGATATGTCCGTTCCGGCATCTACAACATCTTGGCTCTATTAGACAACAATCAGAGCATCGAAAAGGGCTTCGGTTCCGGACGGCCGACGACCCTGAGCGACAAGAAGCTCTAAAGGGAGTTGAAAAGGAAGACTAAGGGAGAAATCTCAGAGCTGAAAGTAATGACGGAGCGTCAGCGGCTGAATGAGATAGTCAATTCGATTTTCGACGATGACGAGACCTATCTCACCCTGAATGGCAACGGCTGGCAGGGCACTTCGTATTTTACATCTCCCACAAAGGAAGTGAGCTCCGAGGTGAAGATTTTTTCACACACCAAGTTCGCCAAGAACTGTGACTGAAAATCAGCGAAACAGGGAATGTCAAAGCCGCTCTTCTTTCACTCATCGTGAACGGGGAAATTTGGGGCATGTTCAGGAGTGTTCTAGTTCTAGATGCATAATTTATGTCAGTTACAAAATTTAAATCTGAATTTTATAACAAGAAAAACTGGCAGCCCAAGCAGTGTTTTACTCGTGTTTCAAATATACAAAAAATAGAACGGCATCGTAGACCAGTTTTTAATATGACAGAAGAACTGGTAGAATAAATAAAACTAGAACGGCTTGCTGGGGATACGTTTGTTCCAGTTTCTGCTCTATTATAGATCTTCCATATAGAACTTCTAGCTGCTGAATTTGCTCTTAGAGTACGAAATATCTGGCGGAAGTTGCGTTTTTCATCCAGAAATACCATAAAAAATTCTGGGCCAACCTGCAACGTAAGATCTACTCAAACAATTTTGTAGTGAAAACTGAAGAGGAATTAAAAAATAAAACGAAAAAATAACTCAAAAACATGCCTACACGCATGTTTTCGTTCGGCGAATGTTCCGGGTAAATGTTGGAAGGCCGCTCGCGAGTAATCTTGAATTATTACACCCTTCACCCCCTACCACCCACCCCCCCCCCCCTCCCCCCAATGAGGTTTTTTTAATGCAAACGTTGTTTACGAGTTCACGAGTTTTTTTCACAGCAGAGGTTGATTAATTTTCGATCGAAACGCCCTTCGAAGCAGTTCCCGATCAACAGAGCATAACAGGATTCTATCAAAATTATATGTGATCCTAATATTTATATCTCAATATGTTATAAATATGATTCCAAATCAGAAGCAAACATTCAGATTTTATTAAGATTAAGATTATAGCAAGTCCAGATATTATATTAAGGGTCGTTATATTTCAGGTAAAACTATACTAGAGAATTGAAAAAAAAGAGGTCAAACACTTTTGTCGATCATGTTTCTGACTTTCAACCCGAAAAATGCTATGCTTCAATAACAAACAGTAACATAACAGTAACAAACATTTTTTCCTATTTCACATACCTGGAGATGCTTTTGAAAACAATAATTTGATATTTGATTTTGAAATGACAGCTTAAATTTTAAATTTAAGAACGTTCATAAGTAATTCCTACTCAAATTGTGTAAAGTTGTTATTCAAATATTAATTTTAAATTGAAAATAAATATTTTTCAAGATTATTTTGCACATTTTCTTTTATGAACAAAGAATGGTAAGGGTAAAAGCTTCAAAACTCGGGTCTAAACGATGAAAAAAATCATCATATTTGCGAATTTTTACTAGAATTATCGTTCAACAAAATAAATTCAAATGTTTTGCACATCATTCGAAGAGCATTTTGTAATTTTTTCGTGGAAAAATATTGAGAAATAAGTCGGTGAATAGGTATTTTTGAGAACGCTTATTAATAATCATGATTTGCGGTGTCCACTGTATCTCAGCGCAGACTAATCAGAAGTGAACAAATGAACGCAGCATAGTTAGAGTAGAAGATTTTCTAGACTCCAATGTTTCTGTTTGATTTTTTTTAGTTTTTTTTTAAATTTTTGGGTTGTTCAAAGTGAAAACTACGATTTTTCACGAAAAAATCCGCCATTTTGTAGCTGTAAAACCTCCCCAAAGTAACAAACAACGAAAAAGAAAACGTTGGGGTCTGTTTTTCTATATGTAGAAAGTGTGTGCAAAATTTGAAAAAAAAATGGTTCAGTAGTTTTTGAATAACGATAATCATTTCCGTTCATTTACAACTATTCTTCAGTACCATAAAAAAGCTTGCTCATAGTTCTAAAATAGCTCCTTTGTCATTCCTATGCCGGTTGGAAGGAAACGACGAAAGAGGTGGAGAGCGATAGATTGTTTTTGTAGCAATATGGACTTACACTAGTTATTATATTATGCCAATATATCCTTCCAACCTCAGTTGGTTCTCATGGCCCGATGCAATCGTAGCGTATGTTGGCAACTCAAAACTTCCCGGTTCGAAACCAGTCGCTTAACTGTATATGTTTTTTTTATCGCAAATCAAATCGCCTAAAGGTATGCAATTTCATCTTACTTGGCGAAATCTATTTTTAGATTTGCACGATAAAGCCTTAACCCCAAAAAATGGGTAATAACAGCTGAAAAGTCGTACTAAATTTGTAACAAATTTAGATATAATATTGATATTTACATATCAAGGTTTGTTACAATTTTGTTATCACCTAGGTTAAATTGAGTTATAATTTTTGTTATTTTAACTATTAACAAGGCCAAGCTTATAACTAATTCAGATAGAAAAAACGAAACAACCCCAGATACAATTTTGTTATCCCTTGTTGATCGGGTTGGCATCTAGATTCTGGGCCTTATTACGGGTATCACTAGACGGTGAAAACCAAGTGAAGTGAATGTAGGTCTTTATCGCGAAAGTCGCTTCAGATAAAAAAGTAATTATTTAGATTAGCTTGTTGTTATTACGAACATCAAATCACCAAAATTTTGTTGAATAAAATGATTTTTTTCACTACAGTGATCACTTCACTATGCGTGATACTGGTAATAGGTAAAATCAAGTAAAGTGACATGTAAGTGAAGTGAATGTGAAAGTGGAAGTGAGAACGGTAATAAGGGCCTCTAAGACTAAGAAGCAAAAATAAAAACCTTTTTCGAACCAAGAAAAGTGTACATGAACATGTACAAGTGTGTTTGATCAAGTCAGTTTCGTGATATGTGATCTTCCGGGTAGCTCTATTGGCATAGCAGTTCTACGAAATAAAGAAACTTGGAAAGCACTGTTATGACCTAAGGGGGATATTTTTCAGTAAATTCAATTTTGATTATATTTCAGCTATCCTTTTTCAATATCGTCGTTTTCGTTGGGTAATCATACCGTAGTTAATAACTATGCTAGCAAACACACTCAAAAAAAAGCACTAGAAGGAAAGTAAGGAACGAGGCGGAATGAACTGACATATTACTATGTGAGTGTCGTACACAATTAGCCATCCGAGCATGCCGGCTATAGTAAATATCAATTGAACACAATCGATTTACTTTTACTCTTATTTCACTTCCAATTCATGAAATCCGACTGGAATTGTTTCAATGGATTGGCGAGCCAGGCAATCGCCGACCGGATTTCCCACCCGTCTTGAGAAAGCTCATTCAAACGGCTGGCTATATCACATGTCGTTGCACCTTCCGGGGCAGGATATACTTTTTTTTCGACACGCTATCCGACGCTGCGGACCGATTCAATAAATATTTTCCAACGATAAGCGAGCTTCTAACCAATTGTGCGATTGTTTACTAATAACTCTTGTCCCCGATGGCTTGGGTTGTGCGACACCAAATACAACGGATTGTAATCAAATGGCGAGTTGGTCTATGCAAAAGACATGTATTCCTAGTGATTTAGTGGCTTTCCATGCCGCAGTTAACTGCATTTCCCTCCCCGATGACTAGTCGATGTAAGGCAGCTTTGCGAAAGGGAGAAAAACACAACAAAATGTTTAATCCTATTCAGGCACCGGCTGAAATGTCACACTTCATGTGGTTTTATTGAGGAAATCGGTAATGAGACGAACCAATCGTAATGCGTCACCAGCGAGCGGTGGTTGGAAATGTAATATGAAAATGTGTCTGCTCGTTGGCAAGAAATTGTTTCCGTCGGTTCCTTACGCGGTGATTATCACTACTGTTCAGTTCGCTGACAGGCTGGTAAGCTTTGAGTTATGCGCGGGCACGTGAATATTAGTCGAGAATAACTCGTTTGCTGTCACTCGACGATCGATGTTCGAACTTTCACCAGGATGTAGAATTCTCTGAAGATGGTTGGACGGGGAAAATTTATGCTTGTGGACATTTGCTGATAGATGATTGCCCGCTCGTTTTCATTAAATATTTATTAGGATACACAAACATGGACTAATTGATGATACTGTTTATTTCAGAGCCGTGGGAAGTTCTGATTGTAGAATTATTAAACCGAAGACATAATTACTTGGGTCTGCTCTGCGACACGGAATTATGTAATTAAGCTTTACAATGTGAAAAAATATGGCATTCCGGTGGGACAATTCTGCTCACAACCCCCAATGGGAATTTCATAACAGAGTATAACTTAAGATTGTTTTTTTTTACAGTGATTAAAGATGGTATCTGAATCATTAAGAACTATTTCTCGGCTTGATACGGGTTGGTATGTGTAACTTTGTAGCTTGTCTACGCGACTGTTCGCTTAAAATCTATTCTTAAATGTTGGATCTGACGACTTTCCTCACCACCAGTGAGCAGTCGGTGATTATGACAAAATAGACTATAACATAAAGTAGAACTATCTCCGTAATGACAATTTCTATGGTGAGATGATTGCTGCGTGTGCTTCCGTTAGCTTAGATGATTCTCTTGATCTGTTCCGTAGACGCTGACACCGTCTTGATTGAAAAAAAAAACAAACTATTACTAAATCATTTGTCTTTTCTTATCTTGCAGTACGGTCTGAGACAGCTGGATCTGTCGCTTCTGTCCCAACTGTGGGCGCTAAATGAGTCAATTCAGGAGTTCCGGACGATGCTGCAGGAGCAGGAAACTCTCTCGCCACCCTCGCCAACGCCTTCCAATTCGGACGCCAATTCCGTGTCGTCCGACGATGATGAAGACGAATCGTCAAACACCGCAACGACCGGTGGAATTGGACCGAATCACAACTTGATCGAGTCGGTCGCAGCCGCTTCGGTGCTTTCTTCGAACCAATCGAACCGGATGAGAGCGCCACCACCTCCACCACCCAATCGGAAAGCACCCTCCCGACCGGTTTGAGTTTTCCACAGCAGGCCTAGATATTCCAAAAAGCAACTTCACTCTCTCCAAGTTCTAGCCAATAATTGAACAAATTTACTCCGTTTCGGAGCGATCCAGTGCATTGGGTGGATCTAAAGCGTTAACTATTTATGTTGCCGCCGAAGCAGCAATCACAAAACACGTAAGTCAATAGAACAAGACAATGGTGAGGGTTTCCGAGGGCTAGCGCTCAGCGAGAACCGCACCCTAATCATTAAGTAAGTATTTGCTCTGCAGCCCTTTTGTACATAGTAATTAAACGTAATTCTTTCAATTCACTACAAATAAACAATAAAGAAACCATGTTCCAAAATAGAAATCGCAAGCGTCAAACAACGAGTAAAATTGCAGATTTTTTTAATAGAAAATTTGAGAACGAGCTCTGGTGAAATACTACCAACAAAAAACATACACGGTGCTCCATAAGTTTCGATACACTTTAACATCTTTAAAAAGTGGAAAATTTCTTGACGTGAATACGTCTTACATTACTATGGGGCGTCTGTTCAAAATTCGTCATTGGAAAGAATGGGTGAATATCTCTAGTGATGTGTGATGTGATGTGAAGTGAAGCCACCATCAGTTCAAGGACTTGCCAGTGGATGCGGGTAGACTTACAGTAGCCCCGATATGACTCATCCATTCACCTTCTTACTATAGCTGTTACCGAAAAGCGAACAAAAAGGGTTGGGCGGATACGTAAGTAGAGTCACTTACTCGTATTCCGCGGGAATAAAAGATGCTCTTCCAACCATAAAATCCAGTGCATGGATGAAGCATATCGCTATACATGCTTGAACCCGCCTGATGGTTTGTTTGAGAAGGGCGCGTCAGACTCATTTCAAACCTTCAGAAGGAAACAAGTTTCCTTCAAGTGACTTGGGCTGGCTATCCACAATACCTCGTCCAGTCATCAATTCGTCCGATGCCCTGATGCTCCCTCCCTTTTACGCCCCCGTGCAAAATGTTTTATATTGATAAATACAATGAAACATAGTGTAATGAAATTAATATAACATAAAATGATATAATAGATTACAAAATAATATAATACAATGTCATACAATATAATATAATATATTGTAAAACATGATATAAAATAACAGTCAATGTAGAGAGTCAGTTATGCTCTTCTATCTTCGCAATACTGAAGGAAGTAGAATATTTCTCTTCTAATAACAATAATAATATCCACATCTATAAAAATAATATATGTTATTATTATTGATGACAAATTAATAATAATAACAATCAATATAATAATGAAGATAACAACAAAAAACAATATAATATAGCACAATGAATTATATAATAAATAATAGAATAAATAAAATGATATGTTGCGATATGCTATGATATTATATTACTCATTCTGCCATCAACGCATTCCATCGACCTTTTGTCACCACAGACACACGGGTAGGCATGAAACAGGAACCAGTGAGGACCAAGCTCACCTTGTGACGACCTTGATATTTAGTTGAAAGTTACTTTAAAAATGATAACTTATAAGGAAAACAAATTTATATTTTGCGCAGAGGTACGTAGTACTACTCATAATAAACCCTACAATATAATATAATATAATAAAACATAATGCGATACAATATAACATAACATAATAGAAATATAATATAACATAATATAATAAAATATAATGTAATATAATACAATATAATATGATATAATGCAATGCAGTATAATACCATACAACATAGTATTTAATAACATAAAATAGGGTAAGACGATAATATATGAAATAATATGCTATGATACAATATAACAGGTAATGTCGCAGTGTAAGTTACGCTCTTCTAATAATAATAATAATAATAATAATAATAATAATAATAATAATAATAATAATAATAATAATAATAATAATAATAATAATAATAATAATAATAATAATAATAATAATAATAATAATAATAATAATAATAATAATAATAATAATAATAATAATAAAAATAATAATAATACATGATGTAATAAACAACACAATTATATGTAGTAATATACTATGATAAACACTGCACTTTAGGATGGGCTTCAACCTACAAGCCATTTCGCACCCTCTCATTCTGCTACTAACGCAGAAGGCGATAGCACCCAGTCGACGCCGTTCTATTGACCAAATGTCATCATAGACGCTCGGGGAGGCATGAGATAGGGACTTGTGAGGACTTAGTTATCTCACCATTTGACGACCTTTCTAGTTGTACTAAACGCAGCATGGTATCAGAAATACGATCAGCAATTTATATTTTCAATTATGTGAGAAAACCAGAAATTACTCTGAAATTTTATTTTCCTCAACTTTGTGAACAATGAGAAAACTCATCAAGTCTTCGCACTCGGGCGACAGTTTTGAGGTAGCCTCAGTCGCCTTCAACCTGTCTCACTTTTAACTTTTGAACCTCTATTCCGAAACTAAATAATGAAACAAGATTCTGAAACTAAATTCTAAACCTTAATTGAGTTCATAATTAAGGTCGTCCAGAAGCAAGGTCCCGAAATTTAGATTTAGAATTCAGTTCAATTGTGAATTGTGTAACTGAATTCGAAGCTAGCTCCAGGTTTCGAATTTATTTATTGAATATCCAGAATTTAGTTTCTGGTGTAGATAAACAAATGGTGGTTCATTTGTTGAGTTTATTTGTGGTGTAGAATATGTTTGTCATACTTCAGTATAGATTAACTGTTACAGTTTTGGAAGTGAAACAGTATCAGCTGCAAAATTCAACCAATAAATTTTTAGGTACGATTATTGAACAAAAGAAAACACGTTAGTTTTATTCGTATTCACGTCCTCCAGTTATTTTTCTAACATTACCCAAGTCGCAAGTGGCACTTACGGATTTTGAGAATTACCGTCCTAAAAAGGTTTAAGATTCTGACCTTGTATTCGTTTGTTAAGAAATTCGGATAAATTGACCCGATAGTAGTCTTGGACCACATTTGCCGTATGGGTTGATCCTACGTCCAACTACAACACGTAGAGGCTTCGGAGACTGGGGGCAACAACCTTCTCCAAAGCCACAGTTTTGTAGCACACCGCGTTAGTTTTGACGTTTATTTTCGTTCACAATTTGAATGAAGGTGATCGACCGGATTTCGCTGGGTCATCTATCGAGGACGCCTCTTGGTCAGAGCTGCTAAATGTCACTATCAACGAGCAACTTTGCACGACGAAGATTGGAAAGTTTATGTCACTGGACTGCTGCCAACCAGGCTCTACCAATCATCATATATTGAGTGTCTGAGAGTCGATCTGTCATAACTTAAATTCTCTTGATATTATACTCACCAGGACGCTCATTGATTGCCGATGCTATTGTTGTTATCATTATTTCTCCGGTCACTGCTTGATTACGATGTGACTAAATATTAATCAAGCAGCATAAACATTGAATTAAATTCATGTACACCAATAAACTCCGAAATCCAATGACTTTTTACAAAGAACAATTAACTTTATCAATTTATGTTTATGTTAATACTCTCAAGGAATTTTTTTACTTCAACAGGGAATACGAGAATGAGAGAGAGAACAAAATGCGTCACCTGTCTTTGACTAAGTATACTTCTTCTTGGTCATTGAGCTATCGAGTATCTCATTTGACAGACACTTTGACCGTACCGATTACAGTTGACGATGATTTTAGTCAGTCTGTCAAGGTCATTTGACATGACTGACAATTTGCAGCTCTGCTCTTGGTATCGTCTCACGGTCGTCATGTAGACAATCACGCCGGATTGCTCTGGTGTAGCACTTTCGAGCAGAAATGACAATAACAAACCGTCCAAAAATTGCACTTATGCTCGAAAGTGCAAAACCAGAGCAATCCACGTCAACAGTGTTTTTTCAATGAATAACGGCATAAGCTAATGCTGACACCAATACCAATAGAGAATATGTACATGGTGTATGCTTACACTTTAATAAAAAATTGTTTTCATGCTTATTGAACACCGTGTATAGGTCTTTGAGTTGAATCGAATGATTCGAGATAGGGGAGCCGGGGCTGGTTGGCCGAGTTTCGCTTCCGGAATTTCTGTACTCTTTCTGGTTAGACTTTTTGTTAAACGATTTGCTCTGTCATGAAGAAACACTTTTCGAGCACAGGTGTGCTTATTCCATTCCTGAGAAAAAAATCGGCCAACCAACCCCAGAACCGGGGTAGGTTGGCCGAGTTTGAAAAAATATGTGAAACACATCAAATGTACCAATGGAAAACGTTTGTTAGTTTAAAAAAGTTAGCATGCATCATTTTTATTATAAAGGCACGTGAAAAAAATCTCCTTTTTGGTTAGAGAACGTTTTCAGCTTCACTTCTACCTTTTCCTTCACCAGCGTTTGCGCTTACGATTGGTTTCACAGTGCTACTTTTATTGAAGAATTGGTAAAATTTTGGATCAATTCGCTTGACTACCTTGTCGCTGTTCCGAATCAGTTCGCATACTCGCCTTGGGGAGAGGTCTGACGTTTTCAGGATGGTTTACATCTGCAGCAGATTCTATACTGATGGACGTTTTGTTCGGGGTTGGGTCAATCTGCGACAAATCCTCTCAGGAAGTCTAAATGCTAAAAGTTTCAATGGTATTTGTTTCAAAAAATTTTGGTGTCATTTTTTCAATCGACAATTTCTGACTTATAATGATTATAATCTCTTATTCCCTGTATTCCCATGACTTATTTCCCATGTATATTTTTCCTTATAACCAATATAAGCATAATATACAATTAAGTCTAAAAATTAAGCGTTTCACGAACATACAAATGCACTTTGCACCTGAGAATATCTTATATAAAGCTTGCGTCATTTAGAATTGAAACCAGCTTTTGCTCATATTGTGGCGCTCCTGGTGGACGAATTTGGAATTTCCTGGCGCCCACGTGTCAGGAATTTTGTCAGCTTCACGTTTGATTTTTGACATTCCACAAATCGACTGTACTTTGTAAGCAATCAACATGGAAGCAGAAATAAGGGAAGAAAATGTGCACAGTTATTTGGAAAATCCATTGTGGTCTGCATCTAGGCTAGCTAAACAGCTGAAATTGCCCAGAAATACCGTATGGCGCGTTATCAAACGGTATAAGGGAACATTGACGACGATTCGGAAGCCTCAAGCCAATCGTCGGAGCGGAACTGTCGACCGGAAACTGCGTGGTAAGATTTTGAAGGCGATTAAGAGGAATCCTAATCTGTCGGACCGTGATTTGGCCAGAGAATTCAGTACTGCCCATAGTACCGTGAGGAGAACTCGACTCCGGGAAGGAATCAAGTCGTATCGAGCTAGCAAACAGCCAAATCGGACCATAAAACAGAATAGTGTGGAAACTATATGACCAGGTGCTGACCAAATTCGACGGGTGTCTTCTGATGGACGATGAAACCTATTTCAAGGCTGACTTCGGGCAAATCCCAGGTCAAAAATTTTACTTTACTTGGTGGGATATTCCAGCCAAATTTAAATTTGTTTTTGCCGACAAATTTGCAGCAAAAATTTATGATTTAGCAGGGCATTTGCAGTTGTGGCAAAAAAACGAAAGTTTTCGTTACAAATAAGACAATAACATCGGAACTATACCAAAAAGAGTGTCTCCCAAAACGAATTTTGCCGTTCATTCGATCCCACGACCATCCCGTAATGTTTTGGCCAGATTTGGCAAGCTGTCATTACAGCAAAGTCGTTCAAGAATGGTATGCAGAGAAAGGGGTCCAGTTTGTTCCGAAAAACCTTAACCCAAGCAACTGGTCCCAGTTCCACCCTATTGAGAAATATTGGGCAATCATAAAGAGGAGACTCAAGGCAAAGGGAAAGGTTGTCAAAGACATCAATCAGATGACGACCTGGTGGAATAAGATAGCTAAAACGATGGACGACGAAGGTGTGCGCAGCCTAATGAGCCGTGTTACAGGAAAAAATCGAGAATTCCTTCGAAACCGTGACGAATAATTTTATCCGTATTTTTTCTTAAAAGTATGACAACGCTACATTTGTATAAAAAAGATCTTGAATTCAATAATGAATAACTGAAATACAGGCAATTGTCTTTGTTCCAATTCTATCTGAAGTAAGCTTTAGTACTTTCAGAAATGATTTCACACTGTTATCTCACGGGATATAGGCAATTAATTCGTTTTGAAGAATGGTAGTTATCTATTCTGTTTTGCAAACAGAAATTTAGTATCTATTCTTTTCAAATGAAATCAAAAAGAACGAATTTCAAAGAAAGAGTATGGGGGACGGGTATAGCGTGATGGGCTAGTCGATGCCTTTCACGCAGCCCGCCTGGGTTCGATTCCCAACCCCGCACATAGGGTCAGAAAGTTTTTCTGGCCCGAAGAGGCGAATGACATTAATGTTAAAGCCTCTATAATTGAAACAGAAAAAAAAGAAATAGTATGGACACGATTAAGGTAAAATACCCATTTATGAGTACCACAAATACCCATTTCCAATTTAAATTCGAGCGGTCTTAAGTAGGGTATCATTTGACGTATAAAACTGGGTGAAATACTACCTATATCTATCAATGAACCACCAAAACTTTAAAAAATAAAATCAAACCTGTTTTAATCCCAGTAGTGTAATGATGCCCTTCTCATATCAATCATATTCTCATAGAATCTGTGGTATTCTATTTAAAATATTTCTCTTCGATTCCTGAAAGAAACCAAATAGATTGTTTGTGCATGAACTAGTATAATCTACAGAATGAAACAATTCTCTGATCGGTTAGGTCGTTCACAAGAAAACGTCTACGAGTTCCACTATTGTAGGTATTTCCGGAACCGGAACCCGAGAACCGCTATAATCGATATCGGTTCGTACGGTCAACTAATCAACTAATATGACGTACAAACTCTATTATTTTGATTTTAACATCGTACTCTAAACGACGGTGATTTTTTTTTGAATCCGAAAATATGCAGTAATTTCTGGTAGGACCAGAAGACCATTTATTTGACCCTAAGAATGGGAATATTGGCTCTGCAAACTCTGAGAAATGTGAGTAAGATCCATTTTTTTGCATATGATTATTATCTCCCGTCGTTAATCGAAAACCGTGAACCAGCATAGCCGGAATCGTTTTAACGTTTTTTGTTTCGCAGCTTTAAGTGAGGGTACAAAATCTTTAATTTTACTCTACAATTCCGGAACCGGAAGTCGGCTTCGGATGGAATACAGGAATATTTGGTGTGGAACAACTAAACCTTTCATTTGAACCTAAGTTTGAGGAAATCAACCAAACCATCGCCGAGAATAGTGAGTGAGAACCATTTTGGAAATTATTTCCGGAATCGGAAACCGGAAACCAGGGTAGTCGGAATCGGTTTGTTTGGCTGCCTACTGATAATGACTATCGATTTGTGTAATTTTGAGTCCAGTTTAGAAAATTTTTACGGTTAAATTCATAGATTCAAATCTAGGAACACCTCACTGAGTATTATTACAGTTATTTTGATATGTCTATCAAGCAATATCGCAAAACAAATTTCTACTGAAGCAGAGATGACTACTGGAATCGTTATCCTTAAAACGTCGAAATTTTTTAAAGTAAAGTTTGAATCGTGTTTATCTCATCATGCTGATTTTCTACATGAGACATGTGAGAAGCGAGTATAGACAGTTTAGGCGTATATGGAAAATGAATTGAATTGTGCTGAGTTACGCCTGATATATATGCAACAGGCATGGCTTGCGTGGTATATAAACTGTGTAATTCTAGCGTTCAACTTGAAAATAGTCGATCATGTTGTATTCAGCCTTTGAAGCGTTTTCGAGTTGGAAATCCATACCACATATTCGAGCAGTTTACCGACAGATGACATAAACATGTTATTTCTTAATGGTAACAATAACTAACTATTCTATCATTTAGGGGTTATCCTAAGTTTGTGCTTTGGGCACATAATCGTTTTTACTTTTCTTTACGTTTCGTCTTAGACTCGTCACTGCAGAGCAGTTCAAATTGAACTGCTTAGTTTAAGTTTGCACTAAGCAGTTCAATTTGAACTGCTCTGCACTGACGAGTCTAAGACGAAACGTAAAGAAAAGCAATAACTATTCTATATTAGTATACCAGAATATTGGATCCACATCATGTTTTCTTATTTTGTGTGACTTCAGGGTTCCGGTTGGCGGATTAATACCAAACTTTCCCTCACCAACGAGCGGTTGATGTCGCGTTCCTTGTTTGCGATAATTAACATATCCCATCCATAATTCACACGTATTTTACGCACACGTTCGCTCTCTACCAGGCAACGATCGATCACGCAGCTGTGCTATGTGAATTTCCTTTGATCGTATCATGCGTGTAGGACTTTGCCCAACACCAAACACCCTCGCGTTTTCTTTTGCCGCATAATGCTGAAAGAATTGGAATTTCGCGCGCGACGCGACGCGGCAACCGCCACCCAGCCAGATCATGCTGTCAAGCCGATCTCTCAGTCAGTCTTTCACTCGGTCAATTTGTGCATCGTGGCTTTGACTTTGTTCTGCAATTCCTTACATCTACGACTTGCGGGTGGTTCGGCGGAATTTTGTGGGTTACCACCGAGTAAGTCGTGCAGAAACAATTTCCACTGTCGTCCTTTTGCAGAGGGAGTAATTTCTTGGACTCTCTTTCAATCCGTCTTGTTGGCATTTTGCGGTCAGCGAGGGAAGCGCTGCTGCTCTGTATAGTGATCTGTTAAACGGCCTTTTTCATGTGGTTTATAAATCTCTGAGACCTCCATGGAACCATGGCTAGTCTAGACAAGTGACGATTAATGCAGGGTATGAGCTATTCGCAGGAGGAACGTAATTGACTGTGATGAATCGGGAGCGTGTGTATAACTGAAAATGATGCATCCGTATTAAGGTCAACTAGCCTTGATACTTTGATCGACGAGTTGATTGTGTTAGTGATTAGAAATGTTGAGCCAAATTGGGACCAATAGATTATACTTTTCAGAGTGTTCAATGAGCAAGCCGCATTGAAAAGATCACACAAACGCTGTTTCAATATTTCATTCCACTTTTGTAGCCCACTCGTAAACCCTACGTATTTGCTAGTACGATATTTTCCATATGCGCCGATTTTTCAATCGTCTCAACTGAATAATTTAACGCATCATTGAGCATAATTGTTTGTGGGGTTCCTCTCTACCCACATATTGGTAAAATGGTCGTTCGCGTTACTTGTGGAGCTTTCGCAGTGGTGAAGGCGTACAGTACTTTGAACAACGGCAAAATATATTGAAATCATTCACTCCTTTGCGTGGCTTTTGTCGGCTTCACGACTTAAAAACAGGCCACTAAACGAGAATCTCTCTTTTGGCAGAGTTATTTGATGATGAATGGGTAGAGTTTTTAACCGATGCGCACACCGCTGGATTATGATATGGTACTAAGTGGGTCTTTGAAAACTTACTTTTAGGTTGGTTACTCTTCAGATTGGTAAGATCTAGGATGTAATACCTTCAAAAATATCCGTCAAAAAAATTCTATCGCTTTGTGGTTTTTTACAAGAGTTAGCAAACAATTATCTCAAATTTTGAATAGCTGAATGGACTAAGCAATGGTTTTTTAACAATATTAACCCCTATTTTGTACTTCGATCGTATCGAAATATTTCGATCGAATGTAGAAATTTTCATTCTGTAATTCGATCGAATGACACTTTTGTATGGAAAACTTGAACTCTGATACTAAATTCTAGATACAGGATGCAAAATTTCGTATTTGATCGAAATAATCCTCTTCGAACGAATTACAGAATCGGGGTGATTGATTAGCATAATTAAATAAGACGGTGAACTACACAGAATGTCAAATCACATTTTATCATTTTCAAAGTATATACAATTATTTCCTATTTAATTTTCATAATGTTAAGAACAGGATGTTTCAAAACATAATCATAAGCAAAACTGCAAGGATCAGCTCCATGGGATTATTGGAGCTATTTCAATCAAACAGTTCATTACTGCACTTCATTTTTAATGTGCAATTGAACGAGAGTCTCATTAGGTGCAAGATCCTTATTAGCAGCACAAAGCTTTTAGTATTTCGTGTGAAAATTCGAAAAACATCGAACACTTGAGCCTAGAACATAAACTCTGTTCGTCTTGATTTGTGTTTGTCTTGTATTCGACGAAATTATATCAATAGCCCAGACATATGTGATTTTATATCTCTGTGCTAAGTGTTACGGATTCTGATATTCAACCTTATTTCGCCAAGTTTGTGTTCAAGTTTTGCTTGCATGCAGTTATTTTTATAGCGTTACGTTTCTCTTGCGAATGTGTAACGTAGCGAATCGTGTTCGCTATATTCATCAAAACTCTCAAGGTTCTAGTCTTGCGCGTGCAAGTTAAGGGAGGCACTCTATGAAACAGTAGGACAATGCTCCGTTTTCTTTATTTTACTGTATGTATGTATGTATGTGTGAAGCCACCATCAGTTCAAGGCATTACCAGTGGATGCAGGTAGACTTACAGTAGATCCGAATTTGATTATCAGATAACTTTCATATTACTGCTGTTAAGAAGGCCAAAATGGGCGCCTTCCAGCAATAACATCCGGCCATATAATAAAAGAATTCGCTGTACCAGCTTAAACCTGCCTGATGGTTTGTTTGTTAGAAGGGTGCGTCTTACTCATTTCAGACCTTCTGGGGAAAACACACAGCTTTCCCCTGTGAATCGGGTTGACATTTCACTCCTTCATCCAGTCATTCACTTGTAAGATACCCTGATGCACTCCCATCCCTCTTCCCTTACAATGTACTTGAGCATAGTATTATATAATGTAACATAATACACTTTAATATAATTTCCGGCAGTATAATACAATAAAATACAATATAGTATAAAACGGTGCAAAATCGTATGGTACAGTGTATTATAGTCTACTATAATATTTAATGATGAATATAATAGTATCATAATGTTATGTGACATAATATAGTAAAATATACCATAATATATTATAATATAGACACTGAATATAATAAAATATTATTATGCATAAAATATAAAAATGTAATACATCACAATGCAATATAATACACTTTTAATTGTGTATTAAAAAAATACCTTACAATACTATATAAAACAATACCAAACATTGTCCCATAATGTAGTATAATATAGTACAATGTAATATAATATAATACCACAAAATATGACGTAATATAATATGATACAATTTAATAATATATGTGTAAAGTGAAATGTTTAGTATGGAAATGAAAATTTAGCTGATAATGATAAAGATTATAATAATGGTAACAATAGTAATAATAATAATAATAATAATAGTAATAATAATAATAATACTTAAATACTACAAAATAATATAATATAACATAATATAGTATAATATATTTTAATTTAATATAATATAATACAATGTCATACAATATAATATATTATAAATCAATATATAAAATAACAGTTAATGTAGAGTGTCAGTTATGCTCTTCTATCTTCGCAATACTGCAGGAAGTGAAATATTTCTCTTCTAATAACAATAATAATATCCCCAGCTATAAAAATAATATATGTTATTATTATTGATGACAAATTAATAATACTAACAATAAATATAATAATGAAAATAATTATAAAAAACAACATAATATAGTACAATGAATTATATAATAAATAATAGAATGAATAAAATTATATGTTGCGATATGCTATGATATTATATTACTTCAATTTATATGTCATTTCTCATCCTCTCATTCTGCCATCAACGCATTCCATCGACCAATTGTCACCACAGATATACGTGTAGGCATAAAACAGGAACCAGTGAGGACCAAGCTCACCTTGTGACGACCTTGATATTTAGTTAAAATTTACTTTAAAAATGATAACTTATAAGGAAAACAAATTTAAATTTTGCGCAGAGGAACGTAGTACTACTCATAATAAACCCTATAATATAATATAATATAATATAATATAATATAATATAATATAATACAACATAATGCAATACAATATAACATAATATAATAGAATACAATATAATATAATATATATAATATAATACCATATAATATGATATAATGCAATGCAGTATAATACCATACAACATAGTATATAATAACATAAAATAGTGTAAGACGATAATATGTGAAATAATATGCTATGATACAATATAACAGTTAATGTCGCAGTGTAAGTTACGCTCTTCTAATAATAATAATAATAATAATAATAATAATAATAATAATAATAATAATAATAATAATAATAATAATAATAATAATAATAATACATGATGTAATAAACAACAGAATTATATGTTGTAATATACTATGATAAACACTGCACTTTAGGATGGGCTTCAACCTACATGCCATTTCGCACCCTCTCATTCTGCTACTAACGCAGAAGGCGATAGCACCCAGTCGACGCCGTTCTATTGACCAAATGTCATCATAGACGCTCGGGGAGGCATGAGATAGGGACTTGTGAGGACTTAGTTATCTCACCATTTGACGACCTGCTCCGTTTTCTTTATTTTACTGTACAGAAACCGAAGGGCTGAAAATTTCTTTTGAAACATCTGTAGATGTTCGTTTGAGGATAAAAAAAAAATTGTTCATAAATCAAATATATTTGTAATGCCGAACATAAGGAGTGTATCGATAAGTAGTTAGCAACATTCAAACATTTATTACTCTGAAATGGCTTAATTTTTTGCAGCGTGTTTTGCGGTGACATGTTTGTTTACATGTCAGTAACAGCTGCGCAATCGATTGGTTTCGGTACGGGTTATCGTTTCAATGATGAGTCGAATTGATCCGGAAACGCGAAACAAAATTCTGCTCTCTTGGTGCTCAGAAAGTGGTGTCACGTACAACGAAATTGCAAAACGGGTGAAAGTGCACCACACCAGTGTCAAAAATATTATCGAGAAGTTCGGTAAGACCCTTTCCATGAAGGATTTGACCCGATCCGGTAGGAAAACGGGTCCCTGATTTTTTTGGTTCAAAATTAACTGCATCCATTAACGTAATCTCCTTCAAGAGCACCGCAATCGTTCCAGTGCCGCTCTAACATTTCAATACCACTTTTGTAGAACGATTTATCTTCTGCCTCAAAAAAGGCCTCAGTTTAAGCGAGAACCTCTACATCCGGGCGAATTTTTCTGCCGGCGAGCATTTTTTTTTTCAGATCCGCGAACAGTCAGTAGTCCCTGGGAGCCAAATCTGGCGAATACGGTGGATATGGGAGCAATTCAAAGTTCAATTCATGTAGTTTGTGCGTTTGTGTAGGAGCGTTGTCTTTTTGAAACAAAATTTTTTTCCTTTGACACATGCGGTCGTTTCTTTGCAAATTTCGGTCTTCAAACGCTATATAATATTCACTGTTAATGGTATTTCCCTTCTCAAGATAGTCGATAAATATTACACCACGCATATCCCAAAATACCGATTGTTGTGCTTTCGGACGAGATTCACCAGTTCACTCAAATGACGATCGTTTTGGTTCCGGGTTGAAGTGATGAATCCAAGTTTCATCCATTGTCACATATCGACACAAAACTGCGGTTTGTTACGTTTAAATATGACCAAACACTGTTCAGAATCATCAACAAGTTCTGTTTTTGGTCAATAGTGAGCAAACGCGGCACCCACTTCGAACAGAGCTTTCTCATAGTCAAATGCTCATGTACTATAAATCCAACACGTTCTTTTGCTATCTTTATGATGTCAGCTAACTCGCGCAGCTTAACTTTTCGATCATTCAAAACGATTTTGTGGATTTTTTTATGTTTTCTTGTGTTTTTCAGCCTCATTTGGACGTCCATTGCGTTCTGCATCATCGGTGTTTCTACGACCACGTTGGAAGTAAGCAAACCAAGGTTTTATTGTTGTTTCTGATGAAGCGGATTCTCCATAACACATTTGAAGCCTTCGAACGGTATTTTGCCCATCAAGAAGCCATGTAAAATTAAAACACGAAATTGTTTTTGACCAACTGTTCTTAAAATAACAAAAGTAGCGTCACTCTCAGCACAAACCCCTAAACTAATGAATAAAATATCATGACATATAAACAGCTGTCTTTTAAAGGTTAGTATTAACTTTAAAAAAGGAGGCTGCAATAAAACAAGCGCTATCTATGTGTTAGGCCCGGGACTTTTCAGCCCATGTTTTACAGTTATTAATACACTTTCCTCAATCACTTTTATTTACTTTTATTTTGTTAAGGTTAGATAAATATCGCTATTCAACAAAGAACTGTTGTTTACTTATTCTTCCAGAAGAATCCAGCTATTTTGAACCGAGAGCGAATGGATCGCTCATCTCTAATTCGTATGGAGACGTTTGATTCGATGGGAAAATAATAAAACCTGGGTTGAATTAAATCATGTCATGGATGTTCTGTGTGTCAAGTGTATGATTCACGGTTTGACGTGAATGGTATAATTGGTGGAAATATTTTTATTTTTTATAGAATTTTTTGTCACTTTATGGTGAAAACTAATTTTTAGGTAACAACTAGCAGGTTATTATTTTATTGCATGGTCGTTTCGCCGTTTCTCCAACAGGTATAAAACCTTCTCATCTTTGGTAGCAACAATGTAATGTAAATGTAGTTCATCCAAATTTTATCAAAAATAAATGAACTTTTTTCTACTATTTGTCCCTCTGAACTTATTTTGTTGGCCTGCACGTCATCACACATCAACTGCTCGCAGGGATGCCAAATCGTGGACGAAGTTTTCCAATCGGGTTAGTTGAGAATTTTCTGTAATGAGCTATAGAAGTGTGTTGTCGTTCCGGAACGGAGCGAAAATTTCAGAAACTTGTTTTCTTTAGTTACAATATATGGTAGTCTTGACAGCACTTTTTAGCCCTAAGTATCAAGGCCTAAATTGTCCTAATTGCGGTAAAACAATTATATGATACCATCAAACTCGAAGAAATGACTGGTTAGGTATATCGATCGATCCCCCAAGATGATTCGCTCTCATTCCAGAACATCTTTCATTATATAACATTCTCATTTAAAAAAAAAGTTTCCTCCTGCATTTTTAAACTAAAAATAAATCACCAAAAAACCGACTGCCTAAATTTTTCAACTGCCGCGGCTCAGCACTCTGGCGTTCAGTTCAGTGAAAAGCACCAAAGTCAATCTGTCATTTACTCTAATAGGCCATATTGCTCTTCAAGTTCACCACGGACTGATGCATCATTGGGCACTCGGATGAGTAATGAGCGCATAAACGTTTATTCCTGAAAGAGTTAAACGGCAGTTCCCTTGCAGATGTCACCCTCGAGTACCCCTAGAGGGACAGGGAATATTACATCCAACCGCGTTAAGCTTTGTTGTTTTTCCGTTCCAGCTGGTTTTTATTCCGAGCACTCCTTTTGAATGTGCGATTCGGGCTCGTTAGAGAAATGCCGTTCAACAGCTCTCAGTCATTCGATTGTTTCTTTCTTCAAGTGCTGATGTCACTCTCCCTCCTTAGTTGGTGGAGTTCGTTGTTTCGACAATCACTTAAACTGCACTTAAGGCAAATTACCCCATTGTGGCAGGGGAAAATCGACCCAAAAAGGAAATTGAGCCTAGAAAACGTCTCGTCTCCGTTTATTATCGGTTTCTGGTCGGAATCGAAACCAAACGAAAGAGAAATTGAAAATTTTATCAATAGTCGAAAACGGTACAGTAAAAAATAATACCCATTCCAATAGCTCAAACCGTTTGCTTTTTTTTACCATCCCACTTTGTTCGTTCGTGCCACTACGAGAAGCTCTTTATGAAGTCAAAAAAGGCGCTCACTCGCCGGTTCACTGGCGTGGGAGGATGACTTGACGGATGCTGTGCCGGCTGAAGAGACGAAAGGTAAATAATGGAAATATTTGTAAAATTCTTTCAGAGCTCGGTTAGTGGGATTTTTTTTCTCTTCTTCCCGTAGTAAAATGGAATCTTGCGGAAGGTGAGAAGGAAAAAAAAATCAGCATCAATAGACGTGGAGACGTTTTCGAGTAGACGACGTCTCAGGGCCAAGTCCGGTGTGCTATCGCTCTCTACCGTTGTGTGTACAATAAAATCAACCTATTTGGACCTCTTGCAGAGCGGCAACGGTTTGTTGAGAGGGTACGTGTTCCTTGTTGCCACCTCTCGTGGAAGATTGAAGTCTTATTTTTTTTTCGTCATGTTCTTCTTGTCGGTGTTTTGTCCTTATAAATTATTTATACGCACATTCCTTGAGTGATTGTTCGTGGGAAAGATGCTTGCTAAAATGGGCGATCCAAAGGATTTTACTAGGAATTGAGAGAATTTTAAATGATTCGATTGTATGATTTGATGCTCTCCTCCGAGTGATGGTGTCAAGCTGCTTCTAGGACGTTCTACTTGACGAATGATGCAGTGGACACGATCATGTCTGTGGGATGCCTGCTGTGATCTTTGATCGATTCAAGTTTGGGACTTTGTTAATTGGAAACGTATTCTCGAAACGTCCAAAGAGTTGGGTAGTTGGGCACTAAGTTTTCATATTAGCAAAAGATGAATACAGATTGGTTTTCTCCGCGAGGAACAAAGAACTGAAACAGTAAAAAAGAGCACCGAAGGCAACTAAATCACGACTACTGCCGCTGGTTGCGAAGTCAGCCATCTAAAATATGAGGGCTCGACTGGTGCGCAAAGGTCCCATTGTTCTGATAGCGGCGAAGCTATTCGAATTCTGGATTTCTTCAATTGCAGATCTTTCGTGGAGCATCGTTGGGTTCGGAGATACTTTGTAGATTGTATGCCTCAGAAGAGGGTACTTGACGCGCATTCAGACAATAATGGCAGAGTCGGCATAACCGCGGTTGCAAGGCAAGAAAAGTGAATTCATTAGAAGAAGGATTGAAGGCTGGCTGGCTGGCTGGCGGGGTATTGGGACAGCAAGTTTCCGAATCGGGATGATGATGTGTGCCTCTTGTTTTGCGGCCGTGCCGAGGTTTCCCAGGGGAACTTCTGTCGTCGTTCAGGTTGTTTGGCGTTTGCGAAGCCGTTGTAGAGCGTATGTCCCGCGCTGGTTACAGGCCTTGTTAACAATTGTCAATGTGATCAGTGCAAAAATCTCACTGGGATCCATCCTGGTAAGTTAGGGTTCTTTCTCCTGGTAAGGGCTCATATGGGCCGGTAGTGTCATGCAGAGAGCAAGTATGCCTCGTTTGAAATGTTTATGACGCTGATAATCACATGATCAAGATCTGCGCACTTTGCTCTACTCTGCTTTTTGGCCCATCTCGTCGAACATACGTGAATGAATGTGCTGCCCGGTTTGCCTTCGCTCCTCTGGTGGTTGGGATTTTTTCCCCGGCTCAGTAACTTACCACTTATGGCCATGACAGTGGCCCTGTGCTGGTGGCCGCCAGGCGCGATCTAATCGCGTCCGTTTGCTGCTTCGAATTCGCGATGTTTGCCGTACGGGCGCAGAATATTTGACTTCAAACGAAGAAATCCCAAAGTTGAGTACTTGCCTGCCTACGTTTGTGTGTTGTACATGCTTGCAAATGGAAAGAGAGAGAGAAAAAAAACGGTCGGGCCGTTAACGAATGTGATGAGAAACAACGATGAACATCACGCTTGTTGGTTGGTCTGAAGTAGTTTAGTGCTGATATAAAACCAGTAGATCAAATACCAGAATGTGGATCAATGTTTTTGTCTAATTAATGTTACTCATGTTAGGGCTGCACAGAAAGCATTGGTTGGTATATGTGGAGGTAAATTACCGCTACGACATTCTTCGTTTATGACATATTTTTATTGAATTAATGTGGTTAATATATTGCAAGAAAGTTCCACACTATAATAAACATCCAAAGGGCTACTTAAGCAAGTAGGTAAAACAGTATTTTAACGGTTGATTTTTCAGTAGGCAGATTATATTTTACGAAAAGATCTGCTTCTCTGATATGCTTAAACCATTATCTACAAGATGAAATGGTACAAGTGAACGCATATCCTTAAACTCTATTTAGAAACAGTTTCCGGTTCCTGAATCGTAAGACGGCGTTTAAGCTTTGGTGTTTTTTATTTCTGTTTGGCAGTTTGGCCTATCAAACATGTCAAACTAAGAACGGAAAATTTCTTATAAAAGAAACTGTCGGGCCATTTATCAAGTTCAAAGATCAAATGGCTGTGACTTTTGGTTCCGGAGATATAATGGTATAAGTGACGTAACCGACGAAACACGTTGTTTTTATCGCTCCAATGTATATAAGGGTGCCAATATGTTGGGATCACCTCTAATTTCGTAAAGCGCTATTGTTCAAAAGTTTAAGCACCTCGAAAAAAGTCCTCATGCAAAATTTGAGCTAAATCGGACATGGGTAAGGGGTGCTTCCCAGTCAGCGGTTAAAGTTTGAAAATTTTCGATCTTGAAAAAGCACCATAGGGAGGAGTACATGAAATTTCCGAAATCAAAAATTTGTATTTATGCCAAATATCTTTTGAAAAAATCGACTTTCTGGGACTTTATTTGATATATTTTTAGTCCCAGAAAGTAGATTTGAAAAAAGTATTTTTTTTTCGAGATGACACTAAATCTCGCCGTTTCATGCAATTCTAAGACTTTTGGCAGCAATTTTTTTTTTCGATTTCGGAAATTCCAAAGGAAAGTCCATACCCTATCCCCCCCCCCCCCCCCCCCCGTCCCCCGTCCCATATGGTGATTTTTCAAGATCTATGAAAATTCCATTAAGTTGACTAAGAGTTTTTATAGATTAGCATCACTCTTCTCATACAAACAGGCAACGCAAATGTCAAGCGTTTGGTTGAAAAAATGATGCCAACTATGTGATACAAACACTGAAGAATGCTTTTGTGAACTACTCGATTCAATCTGAATCAATTGGTGTCAAAATTAGTATCCGAAATTATTTAAAAATAGTATGAAATATATTTTCATGAGACTGTTATGAAAGAAGAGAAAGGCATTATCACACCACTAGGTGGATTAAGAAGGGTTTTATCGATATGTGATTTATGAACCCTCATAGTGTGAATGAAAGAAATAGTTGAAACATGATTTTCCAAGTGGATCTCGAACTGTTTTAAACGAAAGCAAACTATTTTGAACAAAATCACGAAAAATTTGTTATGTTTACATGTTTAATAAGACTGTTATTGCATTGTCTTTTCTACTACAATCGATTTTTTTCACTTGTTATGACTCGAAGCTGTAACTTTGTTCTACTTTCAGTTTAATATTCAACTAAAACCAAATAGAAACCAGTAGATGTAGGTAAAAGATAAAATGAAACCGTGCGAACTTGTACGCTGAACATATTCGATCATGTACTAAATTTTGCGTCGCGTTGTAGTTTCCACAAGCCTGTAACGATGCTCTGTCCTTATACAGAAGTTTCACATGTTTCTGCTCTACCTTAAAGTTCGCATCCAGAAATAATCTACGCATATAATACGAAGGTTCTTCGATAAGTTTCGATATATGGCAACACTTATTTCATTGTGCCAAATCTGATATCAGCATCGTGTAAATTTACGTCTCTATAGATGCACATAAAATAAGCGTCGCATGGCATTACACTTAAATTCACAATTTCAAGTATGTAAAAATGAATAATATTTTTAACCTCACAGCTAATTTAATTGTAGTTGGCATCGAAACAGACACAACATTTTTGTATACATTTTAATAGATGTAATATTCAGTCATTACCCAAGAAATTACGGTGTGCTGATATTTACGTCCCTTCCAGTGTAAGTTTCATTTTTTTTTTATAAGAGTGTAGTTGAGAGTTCTTAATAATACACACCAGAAAAATTGGAATCACTCATACGATGTAATTCATAAAGACCTATTTTGTCAAATGACGGAAAATTTAATTTGTAATGACTTAATGTTTCAATGGACTAGCATTAATTTGACTGGTTTCGACTGTACTATTCGTTCGGCTAGCGGGTTCGACTGCGTGAACTTAAATCCATCTTTTGTGCTTCTATGACTCAGTCGATTGACGGACGTACTTTGTGATTCAATGATTCTTGGTTCAAGTTACGGCGGTCGCTATCATTATTCTTTTTTTTTTTTATTTCAATGAATTTCATGTCATGGAATTTTAGACAGAGTATTAAATGTTCTTGAACGGAACAAGCCCATCAGAATAAATTTGCTCACATGGCACGTTCCCCTTGATTCATTGGAGATTTGTGCCTTGCCATCAATTAGCATTAGTTTTTAGCATCATTTTCCCGATATATAAGAGGGAAGGATTGAAGGGAAATTGTAAGGTTTGGACTAGGAGGATGGGGAAAATTGACGACACAACACCACAAAAAAGCAGAAGTAAATTCTGCACCCCTAAGGGATGCTGAAAATTTGCTGGGGATCACATTTAGTGGAAGCAGAAGTGAATTTTGAACCTCTACGAGATCCCGAACAGTCTGCTGTAAAACCTATTTAGGTTTGTTACTATGTGCGTTCTTTCTGATGAACGATGCACAGTTAATAAATCTCCAATCCCGAGAGGATTTAAAGATTTTACCAAAGCGACACCATTATGCACTCCCGGAAGAATGCAGAACGATTTGCAGTATGTACGAGCAGAAGTAAATTCGGTACCCCGTAAAGGATGCCAAACAATCTGCTAAACCCTATTTAAGGTGAATACAGAATGGATTCATTCACTCCATGAAGAACAATGAACCCTGCTGACTATAGCTCCTTATCACATTGGGTGAGTAACGAGAGAATATCCTTTTGCTGGCATGTTTGGATGCAGCCCAAGAACGAATCTTGTGCTTTATCCAACTAGTTGAAAGTGGTAAAGCTGGTTCAGAACCAACGAAATCATTCGTTGCACCAGCTCTAGCCAACTCATCAGCCCATTCATTTCCAGTAATGCCAGAATGGCCGGGTACCAATAAGAAGCATTTGAGATGCTAAGGTTTTCTATTTGAGTTCGACATGCGATCACTAGATTCGACCGTGAGTCATTCGAACTGAATGCTTTTAAGGCTGCCTGACTGTCGGAACAAAAATAAATTCGTTTACCACAGATCCTCTGCTGAAGTGCCGATTGTATTAAACACAGAATCGCGTAGATTTCTGCTTCGAACACAGTACAGTATTTACGAAGTGAATGAGACTACCCTAGCCTTATTTCACGACAGTAGACACCAGCAGCAGCACGACCATTCAACAGAGAACCGTCCTTATAACAAACTATGTGTTCATCAAGTTGTCGTTCCAAATAACCAGTCAACCATTCCTCACGAAGAGGATAACTCACATTGAATGTTTTGAAAGGAAAACTGCATGTGAGAGTTAGGTCACTAGGAGCGAGTAAATACTCATCCCACGTAACCATTTGAGACCACAAGCGAGTGTGGCTGGTAGCATAATCTAATGGGTTACTGTTCCAAAGCCCTGTAACCCTAAGACGGTATGCACAAGATAATGCTTCTTGTTTTAGGAACACATGTAGTGGTTTAATACACAGTAGCCTTTAAAGCAGCAGTAGGAGTTGTCGTGAATGCTCCTGTCATCGCCATTAGGACCATCCTTTGGAGATGATTTAGCTTTGACTGAACTGTCGCAACTTCTTCTTTCTGCCACCATACAAGACATCCGTATGCTAAAAATGGTCTAACGATAGTTGTGTAGATCCAATGAATGTATCTGGGTTTGAGTCCCCATGATTTTCCAAAAGCTCGTCTACATTGACCGAAAGCCATGCAAGCTTTTTCAATCCTGAAGTCAATGTGAGCAGACCAATTCAGTTTTGAATTAAAAATAACTCCGACGTATTTAACTTGATCAACCACAGTGACCTCTGAACCGAAGAACTGTAATGGACGAGCTCCTGTAATTATCGTACGATGAGTGAAAAACACTATTGATGTTTTCCTGGATTTACAGATAATCTAAGCTGACAACACCATTGTTGAACAGATCGCAGGGCTTGCTGCATTAAATCAAAGAGAGTGTTAATGCTTATACCGGTCATCAATAAATGATAATCGTCGGCAAAACCATAAGTCGGAATTACAAGGTTATTAAGTTTCCTTAATAAACCATCAGCGACTAGGTTCCATAAAAGTGGGGATAGTACACCACCTTGAGGACACCCACAGACACTTAGCATTGTAATCTCTGCTTGCCGAAGCGATGAACAAAGAAGTTGATTGCTAAGCATTGCGTGTATCCAGTAAGGGAAAAACCCAAGATATTCCATTCACGACTGCATTGTTTAACCTCCTGCAGCCATTCAGTCCCCGGCACGGAAATGCACCTTGACTAAGGAGTTCCTATTTTTGTGGCCTTTTACAACATGGAACAGGAAACCAGTGGATCAATTCTTGGGTAGAAAATAATTCCGCCACGGCTTACCTGTTTGGTGGACTTATACCACCGGTACAGGTGGATCGTAGCATTATTCTTAGCCAGTTGGGAAACCGCTACCGACACTACACGGCTATCTAGGCTGCTCAGAGAGGGAAGTTGACATTGATGGACAACTTCCAGCAGCCGAATAAATTTCATGTCATGGAATTTTAGACAGAGTATTAAATTCTCTTGAACGGAACTAACCCAACATTAAGTCATTACAAATGAAATTTTCTTTTATTTGACAAATTAGGCCCATATAAATTGCATCGTTTGAGGGATTAAGTCACCTGTAAAATTAAATTTTTTGTGTGTAGCTAATCGCACTCAACAGTTCCGGAACTAGATGTTGGATTAGTAGTTATGATTAATATCGATTGATAATAATGTGCTTATTAATATATGAGTTTTGTCGTGAATACGACTTACTTTACTACGGGGTGCCTTTTCAAAATTTACCCTCTGAGAGAGTGATAAGTTTTTGATCGTGAATATCTCTTCTTGTATCTAATGAATCAACATAATTTTTGCTACATGCCATCGGAAATATGATCACAATTTTATGATAAAATTTTCAGTTGTGACATAATCTCAAATAGTTAAAAATTTAACTTTTCTGAAATGTTTGGTATAAACGAGTATCAAAGAGGATAATTCATATGGCGCGTTTGCCTTTCTCGTATTTTGAAAGCTCATAGCTCAGTGATCTGTGGAAGGATTTATATAATCTAACTACCAATAGAATCGAAATTTTTCAACTTAAACGTGTATAGCAAAAGCATTGAAGTATTTCAATAGTACACTATTGAAAAATCTATCTCATTTGACCCATGTCAACACCAGCCAATCAGAACGCGTTCTGAGGAGGAGAAGAAAATAGCTGCTGCTGTACAACAAATCGTTCAAGAAAAATGTTCCGAAAAGTGGTGAATATCGTAGTGAGTTCCTCAATTTGGTCCTTCTGAATGCTAGAAACGAATTCCTACAGCATATTGATAGTTTCTTTCAATAAATTATGCAAATGCGAAATAAAATAATCGACATTAATATTCTGTATGCGACTATTTTTATAGCCGTTAGGACCGCCCATTAGTGAAAAAGCTACAAACGAAATCACGTAAAAGAAAGCTCCTAACAAAAATCTAATCAGTTTGGATTCTATCGCCAATGCGAGCAGATGTATTTTGTGCCGTTTGCAAAGCTAGTTTCGCTTCCGACAAGAGCGATTACGTCACAGCTGCCAGACATTTCGATGGATGAAAAAGCAACGTTGGAAAGCATTATAAAAAATCAGCCGTTCTAATGGCTCTAAAAGGTTTCTGAAGAACTATTAGGATGTGTTGTTCGCAAATCGAAAGAAAATATCCTCAGTTTAGTGCAAATGTAGAACAGTTTGGTTAGATTTTTGCACTTTTCGCTGTGTGAAATTCAGAGTAATCGAGAATAACCGAGATCAAGTGAAGCCTTCTTTGTTTTTGCGAAAAATGTGGAAAAGGGGAATGCTTGCATAATTCATACAATTGATCAACTAATTTATATTCGGAAGTGTTAAGGAACATGTCATTTGTTTTCGTATTCACGACATCCAGTTATGTCTCTGACATTACCCACCCGCCTTTTGGTTTTTTTTTACTCCGTTTCTAACCTTACCGGGGATAAAAAATGATCCAATAATTTTGATACTTTTTCGAAAAAAGTACCTGACTCAGTCTTAAAATACATACAAATGTTACCCTTCCACCGTTTCGGTCTTTGGTGATGACTGTTTTCAAGGAAAAGGCAAATTTTATTGTGTTACATTAACAAAAACATAAAGCATGAAAAAGTTACGCAATGTGAAACTTACTAAAGTCTATCGTATACCTTGATAACAAAGTACCCGGAATTTATTATTAATTAAATTAAAAATACCAGATTATCGTGATCGCTTGGCCGAATGCGATACGCAATGTTACAGTTTAGTCGAATCGATTACAACAATAATCGTTTTGAGAGACTCGATTCGAGATCAGGTTCCAGTAAGTGTACGAGTGTAAAGGCTCAAGCCATTCAAATCCCGAGTTCAATCCATGTATAAACAAGATTCCATGGATTATGTTAAGTGTTGTTCGCATTACGATGCCGACAAGTTTCCAGGTTGCCTGAGGGGGGGTATCCGCTTCAATCTTGGCCTGCAGCCGTCGAATCAAGTTCATCCCAAAACAAGTCCCATCAAGCTACCAAGCGTGAAACACTTTTGATCCGGTCAACTGGACCGACCGGATCTCGAACATGTAGGCATTCAACTAGTGCCTACCTAAAAACCAGTATCAGATTGCCAATGCCGAGCCCATCTCTTTCGCTCTCGTTTGCGATCAAACTCACTGCTAATTTCACATGCTACGAAACGATGGTTTGAAGCTGTTTATTTCGGCTTTTCGGCTTGACATGCGGCAACTCGCACAAGCTTCCGACATCCGGGAAACGGATCTAGCAGCACCGCAATTATATTTGCCACTAGACCCCGGGGCGAAGCAGCGAATCTATTTGTTTTGGTCCTACCGGCTGAAAATAATATAATAAAACGCAAAAAGTTGAATGAAACTTATACCGCGGAAATGGTAGGAAAAAAAAACTTTGAGTGCGAATCAAAGCCTCGTTTGCCTGCCGTTGGCGGCTCACACAGCACACACAGTTTTGTTTGGAAATCGCATTTGTACAAACCATTAAGACGACCGTCGAATGACTGCTCCTACTTTAACGAGAGGGCAATAAAAAATGGGCGAGAAAAACGCAAATAATGAAAGAACACAGCAGTCGTTTGTTCTCGACAAATCGAAAGTATGGCAAGGTGTGGCTACAGGAAAGGGGGCTCAGTTGGCGGCTTTGCTGTCACACAAGGCGTGCAAATTCCAATATTCCAATCTTTTTGATTGTTTTCTGAGCTGGAACTGCCTTCCCGTGATAAATTAGCAATTCTGTTAGGTATGAACAAGAGCGATCATGTCCGGCGTTAATCAGTCTATAATGTAAATAACCGAGTTTTGTATAAAATACTTGGAATAATATTTTGAATAAATCGGGAGGCATTCTTTCAAATTTATTTATTCAAAACTATTTCAATTTGTAGGATACGATAGTTCATGCCCGAATAAATTATCCTAATTTGTTCATCATTAAACTGAAAAGTTTTTGTAAAATGCTATAGCAATATTAGTATGACTAACATGGAAAAGACACCATCGCATCACTAGGTGAATTAAAACAAGTTTTTTTTCTAACTAAAATTGTTGTCCAAGTTTTTATCGTAGCATCCTATAATAATAATAATCCTATAATTCATGGGCTGCTTCCAAAAATTTTTGTAACGTATGCTATTGGACATACTACATCAAAGTAAACAGTTTACTACACACTACTGAATAACAAAATCACCTTTCATACGAAAAAACAAATTCTATAATTTTATAGCATTTTTCGTCGCATTTGAAATATTTCTATCGCATGCAGAATTTCATAAAGCATATTATAATTCATCTGGCGAATAAAAACCACTGTTTACAGTACTCACGTCGAATGGCTCCAATCGTAGATACACGCAGTAGTCAATGGTCAAGCGCAAAGCGAGTGATGTCAGCTAGCCAAACAACGTGAAGGAGCTGGAATGCTCGCACACTAGACATGCTTCTTCTCGTGATCATCATCATCATCATCTGCGCAGACTGCGTCGAACGGTTTTCTCGGCCGCACACCTACATGCGAGGGTTATTTGAATAATAAACAAATTTCCAGCGCGTGCTGAATCTACGGAGAATGTTTTGTTTGGTACGATTGATCGTTCGTTGTTCGTGGTGCTGCTTCTTCAATCCTTTGCGGATCGCGGATCGCGGTATGTACCAGCACCTCGAGATACATCCATTCGATTCGTTGTTTATCCGTATCAATTAGTATTCGTACGTGAATTTGTTTACTTTCCCGCCACCGAGTGTTGATTTCGCTATGAAGAGAACTCGATGCGGTTGGCCGACTTCGGTGCCAAGCATATGTTTTCTGCAAGTTCGCACTGTGTATTGTGTATTTTGTTATGCTTTAATTAACGGTTTGTTTACACGTCGTACAGGAAAACGAAAGCCTTGGAAAGCGATATCTGTGGTGAGGATTTTGCATCGGTCTCAATTTGCAGAGAACAGTTGATACTAATGTTAATTAATGACTCTTATAACAATTTCACGATACTGCTGCTTTGCTTCCATTTGCTCACGAGAATGTCTGGAAATGAATAATCTGGTTGCATTTTATTCAGGCCAGCTGCAAATTTTTTGGATACATAGTAATGAACAAATTGCTTTAACAACTTTTTGTTTGGTAATTACGACTGTTTACATCGATATACTTACAGTGGAAATGAAATTTGCCGAGTCAATAATATTAGAAACAAATTTTCTCCCAAATTTTTAGCATCCAGCAGCTTACTATGAATTTATTTATTCAGAGATAACAAATTTGCATTTGATAGGTTCAACCGTAGATATTTTCTTGCAATTAGTTTCATTCTACGAGTATTTCTTATAATTTGTTTGGAAAAGCATCTTTGTGTAAGGTTTTAGAAATCGAAAATCCCGAGACACTTTTCTAATTATTTTTTTCTATTCATCACTCGTATTTCGCACAAACACATATTTTGTCAGACACGGAAAATGTTTACAAATAGTAAACGAAGTATGTATCTACTTAGAATATGGGAGAGATAAATCGTTGAACGGTAGGATTGTTTGGAGTAGTATTTTCTCCGAATTGGCTGGTTTTCGAAGAACAGTAACTCTGAGCTATTTAAAAAATCCACGAGCTTAGTAGGACGATAGAATTGAAGTATGATTTTACTCGAAACCAATGTTGGTGCTCACTGAAAACAGATTCTGTTAACGGGATCCATAGTTTTTTTAGTTCTCCCTGTTCGATTCTTTTGTAGATCTTACCCTGTTCGTTTCACTGTTTCGGAAGCACCGATCTTACTCACGCTGCTAGTCGGCTGGTTACCTTTTGTAACTTCTTCCTACGTTGTTCAGTATGAGAAAACATTCAAGGAGCATTCATAACTTGTAGATTTCGATTTTCTGCAATAATTGTCGACTTACGATTCTCTCTTGGTAAATTCCATACAGCGCCGATCATTGCAAAACTGTATCTATTTTGGTAAAGGCCGTGAAATACTCAGAGAATAAGGTGGAGCCAAAAAATGTAGAAAAAAAATCTCTCACGGTTTATGCATTGAGAGGCAGCAAGTTCTTGTAGCACCATCTACCGGATTGATGATGTTGTATACAATGTAGAGAAATATAGAGCCACTCTCAGTCAAATTATCGGCAATCACCAACACTGTTTCGGGTATAACGAAACTTATTGTTTCACAGTTACGTAAGATTATCGGAAAAATGTATAAAATTCTATAGGAGTTACTGCTTGTGAAACAGTCCAAAAATCTAAAGGTGTAATTGTTTCAAATAGGTTTTCGAAACTGACTGTGTAATATGTCTACTCGAAGAGTTTCATATATGATTTACTTTTAACAAAACTTTCTACTGTGAAACACATCGAACTTTTCTTGAAGGTTGAAAAGTTGCATAATTTTCAGTAACAATGATTCCTGAAATAAGAAACTTGTTATACATCGTACAATCGAAATGCGTTTTTCTAATCATACAATAACTACGAGAATAACTGAAAAATTCTATATAAGATGAATGTTTGCTACTGTTAAATTTTGTTTAATAAATAAGTTGGAATTATTTAAAATCACTGTCATAGCTCGGTTGTTTTCCGATATTTACTTTGCTCTTGTCATTTTCAATCCTTTAGATACAGTTTCGAGGCTGTAATATCGATTAAAATTCGGTGAGATGACTAGTTTAATACAAGTTTAAAATGATCTAAATTTAAGGTTTAGCTTCTTGAAATCGAAAGCAAATGAAGTACGAAGTCATGACGTGTATTTTCAAGTGTCGATGCATCGAGTGAAAGGAGATTTAAGTTCAACATAAAAGTTAATGCACTTCAAAGTGATGACGTGTTACAGTGTACGTATATTATAATATTTCCTTTGAGAAAATCGTACATGGGCTGAAAAGTCCCGGGCCTAACAAAGAGAATACGATTTTTTTGGTTCAAAATTAACTTTATTCATCAACGTAATCTCCATCAAGAGCAACGCAATCAATCCAGCACCGCTCTAACATTTCAACCTCTTTTGTAGAACGAATAATCTTTTGCCTCAAAATAGGCCTCAGTTTCAGCGATAACCTCTTCATTCGTGCAAAATTTCTTACTGGCGAGCATTTTTTTCAGATCTGCGAACAGTCAGTAGTCCCTGGAAGCCAAATATAGCGAATACGGTGGATGTGGGAGCAATTCAAAGTTCAATTAATGTAGTTTTGCCATTGTTTGGATTGATTTGTGACACGGGGTGTTGTCTTGATGAAATAAAATTCTTTTTCTTTGCCATATGCGATCGTTTCTCTGCAATTTCAGCCTTTAAACACTCCAATAACGCTACACAGAAAGGAAAAATGAAACTTACACGACATGTAAACCGATAGTACTATGAAATAGACATCAGTTGAAACGAAAATCTGATTTAAAACCATGATTGATGTAAAATTACATTAAAATTCATTTAGTTTTTCATTGGACAAGTTTTTCATTGTATATTTACAAACCGCTTCGTTTTGTAATGTAAATTTCCATTCAATTGCCTGCTCCAAATATGTGCATGAAAATAAATGTAAAATCACAAAATATTTTTATCTGTGTATATAATATTCACTGTTAATGGTATTTCCTTTCTCAAAATAGTCGATAAATATTACACCAAGCACATCCCAAAATACCGATTTTTGTGCTTTCGGACGAGGTTCACCAGTTACTGTTCACTCAGATGACGATCGTTTTGGTTCCGGGTTGAAGTGATGAATCCGTGTTCCATCCATTGTCACATATCGACGCAAAAATTCCGGGTTTGTTACGTTCAAACATGGCCAAACACTGCCTAGAATCATCAACACGTTCTCGTTTTTGGTCAACAGTGAGCATTGAAAACGATTTAGTGGATTTTTGTATGTTTTCTGGTGTTACCGCCTCAATTGGACGTTCACTGCGTTCTGCATCATCGGTGTCTACGACTACGACCACGTTTGAAGTCAGCAAACCCACGTTTTATTGTTGTTTCTGATGGTCTCCATAACACTTTTCAAACCATTGTTTCGCTTGAACGGTATTTTTTCCATCAATAAGCAGTGTAAAGTGTTCTGAAAATAACAAATGTATCGTCAATCTTAGCACAATAACTCACAAACTAATGAATAGAATATCATGAAATTTTAAAAGCTGTCTTTTTAAGGTTAGTATTAACTGAAAAATAGGTGACTGCAATAAAACTAGTGCCATCTGTGTGTTAGGCCCGGGACTTTTCAGTCCATGAGTTAAACATGAATTTAAAGAAAAAGCTGAGTCCAAACTTTTTCCGGGCAGTGTATAAATAAAAAAAAAATATTCATATTGGTTTTTTTTTTTTTATTCAATAATATAATTATTTTTAAGGCACACTGCTTTAGCTCTAAGGTGCCAAGGACTTTTTCTAATTTTATTAACGACTAACTTAAAACTAGGATAGTATGATTGGATAATGTTGTATTGGGGTCGCAGTGGTCGACTTTGGCAGATCCAACCTTCAGCTGGCGATCGGCACCGGCCGGTGGGTGGAATATATCATGAGTCTTCCAGATGACGTTGGCCGCATCCCTCGGTCTGTGTGGGTCCGCGGGAAACACCCCCAGGCTACGAATACCCGGCGGGTGGCCCGCATGACTAGAGCGACCTTCCGTGGGCGATGATGGTGATGTAAATATAACGAAAAAATATAGAGAAGTAAATATTGCGGAAAACGAAGTAAAATGGGGATATGGGAACGAAATGACTAAGAACGACAGAGATCTAATTAGTTGACATCGAGATGGAGAAGAGACGGGGAGGGGGGAAGCGAAAAGGTTAGTGACAGCAAAAAGATCTTGTTAGTTCCGATGAAGATGGTGGACAGATGAGGAATCGGGATAATCGGCGGAAGTTAGTGTCGAGCCTGCAGGTGAAAATAATTCTTAGCCACAGTTGAAATAACGTCGATAAATAGGAGGAACTTTCTAAGCAAGATGTAACAGATTACACTTGTATATTAATGTGTTTGAGGAACTGGTATATCAGAAGCATATATGAACTATCCCGACTCGCCAACACATCCCGAACCGGAACCTCAGTCGGTCTACCTCGGGCCCTGAGGGATTCCAATAGCTCCGATCTGGCGTCGCGATACTCTACGCACGACCACACGACATGCTCGATGTCCTGATAACCGTCGCCACAGGTGCAGAGCCCGTTCTCCACGATCCCGATACGCCGGAGATGTGCGTTGAATGTATAGTGATTTGACATGAGTCGTGACATAACGCGAATGAAATCACGACTCACGTTCATCCCCTTGAACCAAGGTTTCGTCGATACCTTAGGGATAATGGAGTGTAGCCATCGTCCCAGTTCGTCATTCGTCCATGAAGTTTGCCAACTTTCGAGAGTTTTCTGACGAGAAATACTGAAAAATTCATTGAAGCAGATTGGTCTTTCATAAATGTCACCTTGTAATGCGCCCACCTTAGCCAATGAGTCTGCCTTTTCATTGCCCGGAATGGAACAATGCGAAGGGACCCAGACTAACGATATTGAATAAGACCGTTCAGATAAAGTTCGCAAGTGTTCCCGTATTTTCCCCAGGAAATATGGGGGATACTTTCCTGGCTTCATTGCCCGGAGAGCTTCTATTGAACTTAGACTGTCCGTGACAATGACGTAATGGTCTTTGGGCAATGTTTCAATGATCTCGAGGGTGTACTGAATAGCAGCTAATTCTGCGACGTAAACTGAAGCCGGATCACTGAGTTTGTAAGAAGCGGTGATGTTTTGATTGAAGATGCCGAAGCCTGTGGACCTGTCGATGTTTGATCCATCAGTGTAAAACACCTTTTCACAGTTGACTGTTCTAAATTTATTATAAAATATATTAGGGGCCACTCGAGGGCGTACGTGTTCCGGAATTCCACGAATCTCTTCTCTCATGGATGTGTCGAAAAACACAGTAGAATCAGAAGTATCCAAGAAATGAGCACGGTTGGGAGCAAACGAAGAAGGATTAATATTCTGAGCCATGTAATCAAAATACAAGGACATAAAACGGGTTTGAGAATTAAGCTCAACTAACCTTTCGAAGTTTTCAATCACCAGAGGATTCAAAATGTCGCATCGAATGAGCAAACGATATGAGAGATCCCAGAACCGGTTTTTCAACGGTAAGACGCCCGTCAACACTTCAAGACTCATCGTATGAGTTGATTGCATGCAACCCAAGGCAATACGCAAACAACGATACTGAATTCTTTCCAGCTTAATGAAATGGGTGTTCGCGGCGGATCGGAAGCAGAAGCATCCATATTCCATAACGGACAATATCGTTGTTTGGTACAATCTGATCAGGTCTCCTGGGTGGGCACCCCACCAAGTTCCGGTTATTGTACGAAGAAAATTGATTCTCTGCTGGCATTTTTGTTTCAGATACCTAATGTGACATCCCCAGGTGCCTTTGGAGTCGAACCAGACCCCGAGATATTTGAATGTGAAGACCTGAGCTATGTTTTCACCCCCTAGTTGAAGCTGTAGTTGTGCTGGTTCTCGCTTCCTTGAAAATACAACCAGCTCAGTTTTCTCCGTAGAGAACTCGATACCCATTTGAAGAGCCCATGTGGATAAGTTGGCAAGAGTATCTTGTAACGGCCCTTGCAGATCGCCAGCTTTGGGTCCTATAATGGACACAACGCTGTCGTCGGCAAGTTGTCTCAGCGTGCAAGATGTGTTGATACATTTATCGATGTCGTTTACGTAAAAATTGTATAAAAGGGGGCTTAAGCATGAGCCCTGAGGAAGACCCATGTAACTGAATCGTATTGTCGACAAATCACCATGCGCGAAATACATGTATTTTTCGGACAATAGATTGTACAAAAAGTTATTCAAAATTGGTGAAAGACCATGCTGATGCAACTTCTCAGATAGGATATTTATAGAAACTGAGTCAAAAGCCCCCTTGATGTCTAGGAAAACTGACGCCATTTGTTCCTTAAGAGCAAATGCCATTTGAATTTCGGTTGAGAGCAACGCAAGACAATCGTTCGTTCCTTTGCCCCTGCGGAAACCAAATTGTGTATCTGAAAGTAAGCCATTAATCTCGACCCAATTGTCTAGACGAAACAGAATCATTTTTTCGAACAATTTCCGGATACAGGAAAGCATAGCAATCGGCCGATACGAATTGTGATCGGAGGCTGGTTTTCCTGGTTTTTGAATGGATATCACTTTCACTTGTCTCCAGTCATGTGGAACAATGTTGTCCTCAAGGAACTTATTGAATAAACTCAGCAAGCGCCTTTTGGCGGGGTCAGGCAGATTTTTCAACAAATTGAATTTTATTCTGTCTAATCCCGGGGCTTTATTGTTACATGACAAGAGCGCAAGTGAGAGCTCTACCATCGAAAACGGTGTTTCGTTTGTATTTGGTGTCGCGGCGCGGGTGATCTTCTGTTCCGGAACAGAGTCTGGACATACTTTTTTAGCGAAATCGAATATCCAGCGGTTAGAATATTCCTCGCTTTCATTCGTTGTGTTATGATTGCGCATTCGTCGGGCTGTGTTCCAAAGAGTGCTCATAGATGTTTCTTTTGTTAGGCCGTCTACGAACCGACGCCAGTAACCGCGTTTCTTAGCTCTAATCAAGTTCTTAATTTTAACGTCTAACGCCGCGTAATTCCGGTAATTATCAGGTGTTCCATTTTTTCTGAATATTTTATACGCGGAGGCTCTCTCCGCGTTTAAATTTGTGCACTCTTTGTCCCACCACGGGTTGGGAGGACGGATGTTAGTTTTTGCGCCGGGTACACGTTTCGTCTGAGCTTGAGTCGCGGTGTCGAGAATCAAGCCAGCCAAAAACGTGTACTCTTCCTCCGGAGGAAGTTGTTGTGTTCTTTCAAGTTTCTCAGATATCGCGGTCGCATAGCTATTCCAATCAATATTTCGTGTGAGGTCATAGGAAACATTGATTGTCTTCGATGGTTTTGAGCCGCTGGTGATTGATATTACGATCGGTAGATGATCGCTACCGTGGGGATCAGGAATTACCTCCCACGTGCAATCCAACCGTAGCGATGTCGAGCAAAGTGATAAATCCAGCGCACTTGGTCTTGCTGGTGGTGCAGGAATCCGTGTCATTTCTCCCGTATTCAAGATTGTCATATTGAAGTTGTCGCAGATATCATGGATCATAGCTGATCTGTTATCGTCGTGAAGACAGCCCCATCCCGTACCGTGTGAGTTAAAGTCTCCTAAAACCAACGTCGGTGCGGGAAGGAGCTCAATGATATCACTGAGCCACCGATGCCCAACCGAGGCTCTTGGGGGAATATAGATTGAAGCAATGCAAAGATCCTTGCCTTTGATTGTAACATGACATGCGACAGTTTCAATACCTGATGTCGAGGGGAGGTTAATTCGATAAAAAGAATAGCACTTTTTGATCCCCAAAAGTACTCCTCCGTAGGGATCATCTCGATCCAGGCGAATAATGTTAAAATCGTGGAAGTTTAAGGATATTTCAGAAGTTAGCCAAGTTTCGCACAATGCAAATGCGTCACATTTCAGATTATTTACTAGAAATTTAAGGGAATCTATTTTTGGGATAATACTTCTGCAATTCCACTGTAAAACAGTGATTAGATCCGTGACCTCGATGGATGATTTAGCCATCGAAGGATACAATCGCTGAGAGAAGGGGCCAATTTGCAGTCAACTGCTTTAAATATGTTTTTACTGTTGGCATGAAAGCAATTAAAATGCTTTTAAGAGGGTCAGAAATATTAAAAGTTGTAAAAATCCAGTCCACAACATCAGAGAACTTGATAAGTCCAGCACCTAGTTGGTTCTCTGATAGATTTTCAGGGACGTTTGGGGATTTTGTTGTCCCGGGAAGTGGTGGGAATTCCATCTCGGAACTGAGTTTTCCGAGACCAGGAGCCTTTTGCTTCGGTGGTTTGTCCCGATTCCCGTTAGCTGTAACTTTTCGAAGCCCTTCGGAAGACACCTTCGAGCCCTTACTAGGTAGCTTATGAGAGGATTTATTCATTCTTTTCCTACAGCTATGAGGGACCGCCGATGATGGACCTTCCAAAGGGTCGTCAGAATCGCTCTCGTCAGTTGACAAGCAGGCATATGGGTTCGTTGTCAGTTTAGGAGGGGTGGCACTCTTAAGCATCTCGGCAAAGGAACGCTTGGAGTGTTCCTTCAGGGAACGCTTCATCCGATCTCCTCGCAGCTTATACGCAGGACATGCCATTAGGTCATGCGGACCCTCCTTGCAGTAGAGACACTTTTCAGCATCCTTACCGCAAGAGCCATCCGCATGAGCCTCCCCACAGTTAGCACACCGGGGCTTATTGCAGCAATGAGAAGCTGTATGCCCCAATTGTTTGCAATTGGTACAATTCATTACTCGAGGTACAAAAAGACGAACAGGCAGACGAACCCGGTCCAAGAGGATGTAGTTGGGCAAAGCAGAGCCGGCGAAGGTCACACGATAAGAGTCAGATTGGGGATAAGACTTTGTTCCATCCCCGGCGATCGATACTGAATGCAATCGCTTGCAGTCCAGTATCTTGACGTTCTTAAGTGAGGGGTCCTTAAAACAGCCCTCTCCGTACTTAAGAACGTCCTCGCAAGTCAAACTCGAATCGGTGACCACACCGTCGATTTCTACTTCGCGAGCTGGCACGTAGACGCGGTACTCCCGCGTAAAATGGTCATTTTGAGCGAGCTCATTTGCCTGCTTTGAGCTGGTGAACAGAACCCTGAGCTTATCTGGTCGTATTTTATCAATACTTTTTATAGTATTGTATCGCGAGGACAGATCCCGCGATATTTTCAAAACATTCAATTTTTTTTTCTTTAGGCTTGGTCCGGAAATAAACCGAGTAAGGCCCGGCCGAGAGTGCAAGCCCATCGGGATAACTCTTTATGCGAGACTTATTGCTGCCAACAGAAGTCTCCATCTGATCATCGAGAACGGAGGGGTCGGGAGTCAAATTTGACATGTCGCGGAGCTACCTCCGCGCAGAAATAAATGATTCGAAGGGGGGGGTACTGAACGGTCGAATGAAGAAGAAAAAAAAAATATACAAAATAATAGTACTTAACTTTTAATCCAACGGGGGCCACCAAGGCCAAGCCCTCGTCGATCGGCGTATCGCCGCTTCGAGGGTGTGCAAAAAACCTCCGAGAGGAAAAAGCACACTCACTTATAATCCGCACAGTATAATCACAATGGCCACTGAAATCTGGCCTTGATCGATCAAACAATCACCGGCTAACGGTACTGTTTCGATCGTCCGCTCACAACAATGCACTGCTTCAGTGTATAATGTACAAAAAACCTCTCACAGAAAAAAGCACTATTGTCTATTACACAATAGCGATATAATCTAGTTTTGATCGTCCGGTCACGTTATCACACACGGCACTGGTTTTTTTCGCAGTAAACACAAAGCACGTCCGTTCGCTCGGAAGGTTGAAACGGCAATGATTCATATTGGTTAAAAACAAATTGTTGCCAGCTTTAACATATGTATTACAGAATGCTGTGAAATTTATCTTAGCTCAACATATCTATAAAAAATTGTTGGAAGTCTTGAGTCAATGTATGTCGATGAAAGTTTCGTGAAATGTTCCGCTAATAATTTGATTAAAATCAGTCGGTACAGTGGTAATTTTTGGTGTTCCCAAAAATAACCCTTCTCGAGAGCAAAAATGTGTGACACGCAACATTATTTCAGTAATAGTGCACGTACTAATATCTGATAATTCCCTATTAACTCATTTCTAGTTAAAGAATTTCGTTTTAGTAGTTTGAGTATTTGTTACACCAAATAAGAGTATTTGTTACACATGAAATTCCACTCGTCAAACGACCATAGGCAGGTTAAAGACGGGTATAAATAAACGGTATTATAATAACAAAATCTTAGTTTGATTTTTTTTATTTTACAATGGGAAGTGCAACAAAAGTTTATAAGATGAATTGCAGTTGATGGAATGAAAAAAGAACCTACACGGGATCGCATTCTATCTAATTTTGATTACTTTCCACCTAACTTTGGGGTTCTGTTCAGTAATCTAATTTCAGATGAAGTGGTTCTAAGTAGTTTCCTTAAGGCACTTGCAAAAATACTTTGAAAAGTGAGTTATATATACTCATTAGTAAGTTATGTTTACTCAACGGATTAGTCGTATCGGTTCAATTTCAGTTTGATTGCGGTTTAATTTTTTTTATATTTGTTTTAACTTCTATTATTCTGTACTTTCAGTCATATCCGGATAGAAGTCAACCGCATTCAATAGGATAATAAGACCGAAGATATTTCGATTCAATCAAAGTGAGTTTGATCGGTTGTAAACTAATAGGACGTGCAAGTTATGAAAATCTGTTGACTAGTTTTGAGAAGTTTGTTCCATTTTCAACACCAATATATAATAAATTCAGTGAAAAACATATTCCATGCGAATATTGATTATAGAAACAAGATTTCAGGAGGTTAATTCACTTCTTTTGCATTATTTTGAATAAACCAATTTTTCGAACCAAGCGAAATCCTGTGCACCTGTACTGTAATATTTTTGTAACGGCATCATAAAATTGATGCTGATGATTATATGTTTACTTTAGTTATCATTATCATTACAATTATTTTTAATCACAGATGTATGAAAATATCATTTTCGATATTGATTCACCATATTACTACATAACCGGATGTTAAAAAAGCATGTACATCGAACATATTCATGTATAAATTCATATACATTCTACAACTTTAATTCAGTTCAATTCCTTCATTCTTTTGGCAAAAAAGTAAAGTTATGGTATTACATTTCTTTTGTGGAATATGGCCTTTCTGTTTCAACAGACTTCGCATCTAATTCATAGCGTACAGAACCGTTGAATGGCTAATACTACGATCCTACTGACACTAAGAATCCTTCCAGGTCCAGCATCATATGCATTGAATCGCCAACCCGGGTACCGTTTTTTTTAGCAAAACTTCCTGTATAGTAACTATCATTGTTCTGAACCTCAGCACCGTGTTCTACCAAAATCATGCACTGATAACAGACATGCACCGAAATTTCGTGCTCACATGTGCTCGGTGCCGATGAAATCTGTTTTCGAAACCGAGCTTCGGTGTCGGGATTCGTTTTCATAATGCAACGTGTACGAAATAGATCAAAGCACGCTGTGTGCACCGTTCGTAATGGCGGTGTTGTGTTTTCTTTTTCCTTACCAGAACGTACCGGTTTTGCATCGTTACTTTATATGGCGGTTTGAAAGTTTTAGCACTCATCATTGTGCAATTCCAGAACTGCAAGTCGGATCCCGATAAAATTTACCATCAACATGTGAGACAGTTTTTATTTTAAATCGGTTCAACATCGTTGGAAAATCGAAGTGAGTTCCATTTTTGGAATTTTTCTTCACTTACTTTCTTATGTCCACCAATAAATAAGCTCTGCAAAATAGAATTATTTGGCAGTCAGTTTTATGAGATTCGCATCAATTTTCACAATCATTTGTAAAAAACACTCTTGAAATTGAAAAGTTTTCACCTATCACACTGCAATTCCAGAACCGGAGGTCGGATCCGAATCAAATTTGTGAAATTTTTAAATAATTATTAGTTTTTGCCTTTTTTACCTTTTTTTATATATAAAAAATAGGTATAGAATTTACTCAAACTTTAGAACAATTTTCCGAGGCCCGGAGGGCCGAATGTCATATACCAATCGATTCAGCTCGACGAACTGAACAAATGTCCGTGTGTGTGTCTGTATGTGTGTTGTCAACTAAGAGGTCGAGATCTCAGAGATGGCTGGACCGAGTTTGATCAAACTAGTCGCAAATGAAAGGTCTCCCCGTCACCCAGAACGCTATTGAATGGTTTTGAGATAGGATGTTTTCTTTTTGAGTTATTCGAAGTTTTATGTCAAAATTTTCAGTTTTTTGACAGTATCTGTCACAATTGACCTTGAAAACAGAATATGTTTTTAGACTTAGATTCCACACGGTAATAGCAATCCAACAAGCCATAGATTGTTAAAATCCGTCCATTTTCAACGGAGATATCGACATTTTTGTATAAGCGACTTTTCCCCCTATTCCAGCAGTAGGAGTTTTGAGCGCTGTATGACAAAGCAATGCTTGGGAGCAACGTGAAACACGATTTTTTATACTGTTACATACAATTGTTTCTAAGTACCAAAAAGACTGTGTACAGCATCCTTTTTCATGACAATTTGCCTCGGACCGATTTTAGCACGGCTCGTTTTTGGCAACATAATCGTTCGAATATGGCATATGTAAACCAGTTGATGGCAGCATTTTCAAGTTGAAAGTAATTCCATAATTATTTTGATTTAAACTACTTACAGCAATAAATGCTGGAAGAACATAATTTCCATATACCATATGACTCAGTTCGTCGAGATCAGCAAATGTGTGTGTGACAAATAATTTCACTCAATTTTCTCGGAGATGCCTGAACCGTTTTCTATAAACTCAGATTCATATGAAAAGTCGTATACTCCCAAACAAGATTCCTGAATTACGTTTGGATCCGACTTCTGATTGCGGAACCACAGGATGATATGTGAAACGAAATTAAAATAATGCAATTAATTTTTCTCGTAGATGGCTGAACCGATCTAAGAATCAAATGAAATCTAAGAATCATCTATGATTCAAATGAAACATCTTACTTTTTAGTCAGATCCGACTTCTGGTTTAGGAGATTGTGGTGATTAGTATAAAAATGTCCATTTCACATAAATTAATCAGGTTTATCGGGTTTGCAGATTTGGATAGTCGATTACCAAATAAATTTATTTCAGTTTAAGCGGTATTCGTTTTTGGATTAGGAATGTACCCCAAAATTTTAATTCGCACTACAATTTCTCAAAGATGTCTGCACACTCCTCAGGTGAATCTAACTGATTTCGGCTACACCGATTTTAGAATTCCGGTTCCAGTATCGAATCGTTTCTCGAAGCTCAATCATTTTTTCAAAAAGGCCAAATCGAACTTCAAAAACAAAAACTTAATTTAAGGACTTAAGGTCCCATACAAAATTGGTGAATTTCATCCGATTCTGGAATTACAGATGATTAGTTTTCAAAATTCATACCGATATAGAAGATGTAAATTTTTTGGCGTATTAATTTATGGTCATTTGAATCATTTTGGGTTATGCTAGTTCCTGAATACCGGCTCTGGAAGTACCATAAAGAATGACGAAAAACTCCAAATGGAACTTACTTTGACATCTCATGAAATGTAATGAGTGATTAAAATATCAATTTGCCGTTTAAAACGACGATAATTAAAATAATGTCATGAGAATTAAAACTCCAAAGAATATCCATGCAAAAAACACATGCGGATTGATAAAAAGGTATTATCTCACTGCTAGGTGGATTAATCACGTTTTTCATTTGAATCTTAGTTGAGAAAAACCGGTTGAGAAATCTCTGAGAAAATCCTGTAGCTCTTCTGGAACCGAAAGTGGGATCCGGAGAAATTGAGTAGCGTTATAGGACTATCAGATCATTTATTTGAATCTAAGCTCGTAAAAAAGAGTGAATATTTTTTTCATTTTTTGGTGCATATCAACCTGTATTTCCGGAACCGGAAATCAGATTCAAATAAAACTCACTAGCAGTCTGTGGGATTACATGACCTTTCATTTGAAGCTTGGTTTGTAAAAATTGGCACTGCCATCTTCAAGAAAATTGAGTGACATCAAGTGTCATATACGCACATACGCATACAGACATTTGCTCAGTTCGTCGAGCTGAATCGGTAAAAAAAGTCCAACAAAAGGTAGAACTTATTTTCCATGTAGAGTCGGCAATGAAACACAATTCGAATCCATGAAATATTATTCTGCAAATTTGATAAATTATAGATGTCAAATTTTAATAAAAAAGTTTGAATCATTTTCGAAATGGATCTCACTAAGGATAATTTGTAAGTATGCTTAGAGCTAGATTTTTTTTGTACTTCGACATCCATTCCAAATCAAACTAAAACAAAATTAGTTTATAAAACTAGAAAACTGTCCACTGCAAAGAAGAGCCTCTTTTGTTTACTTTTTCTTTCGATCATTAACTGTCATAGAAATTACTGAAGATGTCATTAAAAATTCTTTAACGTTTGCAATATGAATTGAAAGCTTGTAGTTTTGGTTTGAATATTAGGGGTAGATGGGGTAAAACGCACCTCCTAAGGAAATGTTGCTATATCTTAACTATAGAGATTAACACGGAAGAGTTTCATGCATGACTATCTTCCGTAATCATTATTCCTCAAAGACGAAACGTAAACATATCAAAATCGGTTATGTGCCCTAGCACAAAATTTGGCTAACCTCTGAATGATGAAATATCTTGTTTTCCAAAACCCTTAAAAATTTTCTATTGAAATATATGCGGGGCATGACGCCCGATCGTGCAAAACATGAAAAATATACAATTTAAATTACGCGAAGTGCGATTATCTGAACATAGATCCATCAAAACAACGTATTGAAGCTTATGATAACCACGGGGCAATATGCACCCTCATAAAGCTTCTTCTTATTATTTAAAAAAAGCTTTAGACTTTTAGTTGACGAAACATTTGCCAGGTGGAAGATTGTTTACTATTATTCATTAAATTGATAACTTATGGATAATTTTCCTCACACAATTCGGGTCATTTTGCCCCCAAAAATATGAGATGATAAATTTGACGATTTTTCTATAAAATTGTAAATACATCGTCTGTATTAGAACTAATTTAAAAAACCCGAATGATTGGCAGAGAAGCTCACTGGTTACATAATTAAAATCGTCTTCCTCACCTTAGAAAATTACTATGGAACGATCATAAAAAATTACTTATAACAGAGACTTAATTGGTTTTTGAAAAGTTTTCCAGATATGATTGAACCATCGCTACCAAAATTTTATAGTAATCTGTTGTTATGGCGGACTTTCAGTTTCATTAAAATTTCAGCGAAATAAATTGATAACTTTTGAGACAAGCAAAAGGTGCATTGTACCTGGGGGGTGCGTTTTACCCCATCTTCCCCTACACGAAGAGTGAAACGTCAAACATAAAATCAATTTGGTTATTTCATAGAAAATATAGTAAACAAATGAAAACTCAAATATGCGTTTAGCCCCATTTATCGTCGAACCGTTCACATAGCTTTGCTATTGCTATCATTCTAGGATTGAAGGAATCGAATAAAATAGTTAAATTCAATGTAGTTCAAAGCATGTCCAAGCCTAAATATGTGTAGATACACCCTAGGTATTGCGAAACATTAATGCCGTATGCTACTCCAGGGCATTGTGAGCGAACATACTGGAGAGCACTGAGTCAACGTTTGCTCATATTTTACTATTCAAGCGTGCCATTTGCACTTGTAGGCATTCGTGTGGGAGACAACTTCCATTCGAAAAGAGAGTCAACACTCTTCCGTGGCGGGAGAGAGAGAGAGGGAGAGTTCAAAGAGAAATATCTAGAGAGTCGAAGTGGAGTTTATGGAGTGGAAGAAGCAGCCATATTAGTGCTTTCGCGGTTTGTTATGTTTTTATTTCAGTTTTGCTGTCGAAGCGAGTGGAGTGTGCAAGCGAGTGAGTGTCGCAATAACTGTGCAGTGTGCCTTAGTTTCAACCGCATTGTGCTATATCTTCGTAAAGTGATATTTCTTGCCTTTCTGGTTGCCGTAGAAATTGGAAAATATTTCAAGTTGTAAAAAGCAAAGTTTCCGCTTGTAGTACCCCGGCTTGTCGATGTTGTCGGAGATCGTGGCTTGCTAGTGTTCCGGTGTTTAGTGGAGCAAGGGAACCATCCGAGGTGAAACCCGTGAAGTGGATAGATTCTTTTGCCTTTTCTGGACCAAAACGGCTTAGCGGGCGACCGGACCGACAGACTTGCCCTCTCTCATTTTCTCCTGTCGGAGCCACTGCCATCCACTCTGGGTCAAGAAGTTGCAAAGCTTGTGGCTTAAGCACCGGCAAACAGAGATTGCTATTTTCGGGTGGCATCCCGAATCCGAAGGAAACGCAAAGGGAAACGAAAAACGTAGAAGGCTCAAGGCGAAACAAAACGGCTTCTCAGTGAAGACGATACACGATGCGCAATAATAAAAAATGCTGAAAGGTTGAGTTTTTCTGTTCCAATTTTGGGATACTTGGTAGAAGAAGAGATTAAAAAATAAAAAGGAGTGCAAACCTGAACTAGATGTGCAAGAAGTGGTTGTTGGTGGAAGCTGTTTTTTCCTGGGAAACACGTGGAATCTCAGGAGGGATTTAAACGAAAGAGAGAGAGAGAGAAAGGAAAAAAGAGGCAGTGCAAGAAGCGCTTGTTTTATGTTATGCGCGTTAGAACCGACTGTGAGTGAAAAGGAAGGCCTTTAGTAACTAATTACCGAGCGTGCGCGAAACGTAGACAGTGAAAACTATCAAAACAAACTGTTGTAACTGAATTCGTTGTTCTGTGCAGTGACTTAATGAAGAAACCTTGCAGTGGATTTTTACTAGCAAGTGCATAATTTTGCGGCGACAGTAGTTTTTGTTTGTATGCAAATACGGATGTGGCTGACTTGAATTGCTGACTGTAAGTTAATCGTAAAATTGTTTATAAGTTTAAAACTAGGGAAGAATTAATGAATGCAGTTTCAATTGGAATTGAATTCGGTCTGTGTTTTTGCTTTTACTGCTATTTTTTGTTGAAGAAAGTCGGTGTGAGGTAGCTCGTATGTGCCAAACTTGAACAGCAATCAATGACCCCGGCGTGTCTTAATGAAATAGACGAACGAAATAGTATTTTTCCCTACCACATAACGTGTCTTATTCGACATTTTAGAAAAAGTATGATTTTTGTATGTTTTCGTTTACCGTCATATTAAAGAACTTTGATCATAATCTTTGTTTTCGACTGTTAAACTGCTATGGTGCTCTTGTAGCTAAATTCAAACTGCTGTGCGCTGATTAGTCGAATACAAAAAGAAAAGATCACTTTTTTGTTATACTTTTTCCAAACATTTCGATTATTGAATCAAAATATTTTCTATTGAGGAATATATAAATTATTGATTTAATATCTTAGATTCGTACAAAATTTCAAGAAGAACCCAATCAAACGTTGTTCACATAGTCTGGGGTCTACTAATGTGGAATGTTGTTCTTTGGGCAGCTATTTCAGGATATTTTTTTTTTATTCATTAATAATATATTTAAAGGCACACTGCTAAAGCTCTAAGATGCCAAGGGTATTTTCTTATCTTGATTAATGACTAACTTAAAACTAGGGTATTATCATTAGGGTAGTGACGTATTCCGGTCGCAATGGTCGATTCTGGCAGATTCAGTTGCAGATGCAGTTGGCGATCGGCAATGGTCGATGGATTGAATGTAATACGAGTGTCTTCCAGATGACGATTCTACGTGGGTCCGCGAGAAACACCCCCAGGCCACGGATACCCGGCGGGTGGTCCGCATGTTGGTCATCGATTGGAGCAGTTTTCCGTGGACGATGATGGTGAACCTAAGAGATTGAAAGAAACATGGAGAAGTAATATTTCAGGATATGGAAGATGAAATCGATTCCCGAGATTATATGGATCGCTCATTTTTCGGCCCCCAGATCTATTTGAAATAATTGTCAAGTTACAAAGAATCAACATTTGGCGGAACCCATTTGCGAATCCATGATAGACAATAATTTGCAATGCCATGGTAATACTGCCGTAGATTATATGTTGTGTAAGTGTTCCCATGCTTAATTATGTAACCCAATTAATCCGCTAACCTAGAGCAAAAACATGGTCACTTACCACCGGACAAAAAAAAGTGTAAGCTACCAATGCAAACATCTGATGAAGCGCCTCAAAGAGGAATTCTAAACATTCCGCTGCGCTCCGTGACCGGCCAAGTAAATATTGCAATAGATAGTATTACGTACGAAGCATGGGACACAAAAAAAACTATCCATGAGAAATACCACCAATCAAAGCAAAGCTCTTAGAGGCACATTTCGTGATTTCAGATAGAATACTTGAAGGAACACAAGTCACACCGCGCGGCTAAGCAAACAACAAAGTGCTAAAACGCGATAAAATATAAATCCATGCTCGTCCCCATCAACAACTCAGCCCCCTCCCCCCCAACCCGTTGCCGTCACCCGAAGCTGAAGCTTTGCCTATATACTGTAGTTGCTATTTCCCCGCTCCCGCCCCTATGGCAGTACATAAAACATGAAACCGAGAGGGAGAAGCTTTCAAACTGAAACAATGTTCTTCTTGAACCACGAAACACAACGCACACAGCCAGGTCCATCCGCCGTCGCACCGGTTTCCCGGTTAGTTTGGACCCGCAGCAGAGCAGAACTGAAGAAACCCCCAGGCTAGGATTTCAGAGCCCCTTGTGACCCATCCGTGGTACCGGGTGGATCTGGTGGAGCAAAACGAAACGATTACCGTCTAAAATAAATTCTAGTCAAGTCGTCTCTTGCTCCGGTTAGCTTCAATGATTTATTTACAATTTAAATTACATCCAAACAGGATGCTCTTGTTTTTTTCCGTTGCTGCCCGTTCCGTGAAAGTCCATCTGAAAATTGGCTCCGGTTGGTTCTCTCGAACCTCGAGATCGCTCGGGAAGGTGTGCATCAGACAACTCCCGGGGCATCAACGAAAGGCGAGGGTGAAAGACGTTTTGTGCAAAAAGCAAAAAACGTAAATGTTGCAATCGAACTATGTACATTGCTGCGCCAGCCGATGCAGCAGCATAGGATGGGATTGAAACGGGCCAATAAACTCGGGCTCGGATTGACTTCGATGAACTGGAACGGCTCAAGTCTCCGATCGGAGATGCTTTCGGAGTTCGCTGTGGGCTTAGATTGACAGTAGTGAGTGGCCGTATTTCGGTATTTACCTGTTGGTTTTTCAATGGGCTCGGTGGGATGTCTTCAAGAAGAAGGCTTGAATGTGTTATACATGGAAAATCGGATTTTTTTTTAAACTTATAGAACTGGTCACTGGATAAAATTTTATTTGAAATCGGGATGATATGTTGACTGTCACTAACATTACATTGTCGAAAGTCAGTGAACATAAATTTACTTTAATCAAACTATTCAAGTTAAACACGAATTTCGAATTGTTATAAATTCAGTCCTTCATCATGGCCTCGCAAACAACTAAATGTTATAACATTTAAACTATGGAATTATGAAACTAGAGCAGTAGAATAATGAATATCCGTAGAATTCTGGAATTGACATATTAAATTCTTACTAAGGACTGTACTTGAAAAAAATTCAACCGAAAAAAATGATCACCAAAAATTTTTTTTAAGTCGAATATTTTTTAAACCAAACCACTCATAATAATTTCTCCTAAGGTAAATTACCATACTCGGACTTATCACTACTCATCAAATACTGTGTAACACATGTGCCATCTTTCTCACACACTTTCATTCACTCTTTTTTTATCATTGTCGTTTGTTGAAGATCTTTCCTGTTTTCCGAAGCTTCCCCTTTATAATCACCACCCTACTGCCGGTTTTGCGCAATGGCACGATGACAAAACCCGCCAAAACAAAGTGTCACCTTCACTTGATGAATTGAACACACCAATAACCTACTACTGCTTGACAAATTATCTTCTACCCAAACATCTCCGGAACATTGAGGTATCCGGTTTAATGTATGTCTCATCGTTCATTACGATGCATTTCGGGAGCACTAAACACTAGCGGTACAGCGTCCTGGTGCCCTCTCTTTCTGTTTATGTGTTTGACCCCTGAGACTTTGAAGACATGAAGTCCAATTCATTTCATTGATTAATAGACGAATCAGATGGACGAATTGACTTTTTTTGGCATCTTTTCCGAGTACAGTCCTTGGCAGGTAACATATTCGACACTAAACTTGCCATAATTTGTATGTCGGTAGTTCCTTTAATAAATCTGATTTAACTTATTTATTGTTTTTTTTTTCTTTTTGCGATATTCACCTAACCAGAGACCATTTTTGTAGAAACAGACAATGGAAATTATAGAATGATAGCACTCAAGGGAAAGCAAGGATGTGAATATATAGAGCGGAAAGGTGAGACGTGACAGAGGGTCATTGAAGCAAGCAGAAATCTTTTAGTAACTTAACTTTTACCTTCTTCCAGAGGAGTCGGGCTTAGGCATCTGAACAATGCGAATCACCCGAGTCTCTGGTATGTCGGAAAGTAGTGATAAAGGTCTTTTACCATTTACTATCCGAACCGGTAAAAGAACATAATACCCCTCTTTATTCTTGTATAAAAACCTGGAACTGAGCAATCTGTATCAAGTTCGGAGTTCTCATGCCGTTTCTCATTGAAAATCACTGGTGGCATGGATTGCTCTGGTTTTGCACTTTCGAGCAGAAATTTCAATAAAACAGCGTCCAAAAATTGCACTTCTGCTCGAAAGTTCAAAACCAGAGCAATCCACGCCACCAGTGTTTTTCAATGAAAAACGCCATCAGTTTGCATCTTTGGAATATCTGATAATATCTCTATAGTAGGTCAGTAGTTTGATTGTTTGTTAGAGTGAACGTATTAATTTGCATGTTATTACATTTTTCTCACTAAGTTGCTTATATTACTTAAAAAATCTTTGACTTGCGGGCTCCGCTCAAATTTATTTAGATCAAGTTGATTTAGCAACCCCGGGTTGGCGGTTCAGTGCATAGGACACTGGTCTAACAAACCAGTTGTCGTATGTTCGAGCTCCGACCTGGAAGGATTCGTAGTGTCAGTAGAATCGTAGCACCAGCCAGGCAATGGTTCTGTACATTCTGAATCGGCTGCGAAGTCTGTTGAAACAGAAGGTCAAATTCCACTACAGGAATGTAATACCATGGCTTTGCTTCGACTTGGCAAGGCGATTTTGAGTGTTGAAATTTGTCTCTTTGATAGCAGTGGCCGTTGAAGATTGGAGAAACTGTGGGAAGTTGAAGTTTATGATTATTATAAGAAATTCAGAGAACGTTAAACTTATCAGTTCTTTGCCAAATCTTCAACCGTTATAAACGTCACTTATGTTTTTGGTTTACTAAACGTACAAGTTTAAGTGATTATATACAAAGTTGAAGATAAAAAAATCGGGTTTTTAATGCATATTCTAAAAGTGCATAATTCCGAAAATAGCTGTTAGAAAATTTCATCCAAGATCGGAGCACTAGATCTCCAATGGTAGGCAGTTCAAAGGGCGCTTGTTCAACCCACAGGCATATACCGAGCAAAACTTCAATCCTGATTATCTCCACGGAACGACCGAAATCAGCATTTTCGCGAAAAATTTAGTTGATTTGCTGATTTTAGTTAGTTATTTTTTGAGACAACTAAAAAAATCTTACTTTTGCTGATTTAGAATTTTTATTCTCATTCCCTTAATAATAATAAAATATTTGTTGAAATGACTATGTTTTTTAGTTGAATTCACAAATTAAACGTGCTGTCATTTCTTAGCTAAGGCACATTTCATTTCCATTCAACTATTTTTTTAGTTGAATTAAAGAAATATAATGTTGTTTTCAACCAATATGAATGGTTGAATTGGCTTCTACAATCTGCAGCTATATGGCGCCCTGTCACCGAAACGGTAACACCGTAATGACTACAGACGCGGTTGTCTTTTCTATATTGGCAGGTATAAATATGATGTTGTATTGGAGAAAAAGTCATAAACGAAACGTAAACATCTTTTTGAATTTTTTTCTTCTAAATCACTGTTTTCTTCATTCTCACTGAAAACTTTGAGCACTCGGAAAACTAAAATCGAATACAAGTACTACACCGGACGGCGCAGCTCGGAAGGTTTGAAGATACAAAAAAACTTCATCACAATTAGAGTGAAACATTCGAAATTCACTTCACTGTTCCGCGTAAAAACAATATTACGCACAATCGCTTCAAGTGCGCACAAATTCTGAATAAATACGATTTCCACTAACAGTTTACGACATTTTTACATATCGGTTTAGAAATTGAAATAAAGATATATCAAACACATGCGAAAAACATCAAAACAATTTTCAAGCAGTTTCAATAAGACTGTCCTTTTTAGCTTTTTAATGGATTGTTTTGCTTTGACACTTCTCATGAGTTTTTGGCTAATAAACTTGTTAATAATACCCATTTCAGTTTTGTTTTCTTTGTGCTGTCCTTCAGTAATAATGGTGATAGATAAATAGAAACAAATTTTCTGATTTTAATAACAAAATTAGTTGTCAATGAGAATTTCGTGTTGGATTGAAATATTGCTGGTTTGTGTCCAGGATATTCACCAACTAAACACATTCTCTAAAAATAAGAGTTTTTTCAGCAAAGTAAATTCTCAATTTTAACTAATTTTATAGTTATTTTGGAAATTTTGTTGTTAAAATCAACTAATTCAAAAACAGTAATACGAGTTAGGCGCAGAGCTAATTTTGGTCGTTCCGTGTCGGAATTAAAGACAATTTTTTTTAAATACCGCTGCGGTGCACATGATATCTCAAAAAATTTTCAACCGATTTCTACGAGCTTTGTTCGTGTTCATATGCTTGTGTACTTGAACGGTTATATTTTCAGCTGAAAATATTCGATTACTTGCAATAATTTTTTTTGAAGTTTCAACACCTAAAAATCACTTTTTTGTGACTCTTTTATTGAAGTGTTTTTTCCTGGGAAACTGAGCAGTTCAAATACTCCACAAAACATTTTTCTGGAGTACTTTTTTTCTGTTTTTGATTTCTGCTTAGCGGATCGCCTATGAGTGTGTTCATCGCAAGCCTCTGCAAAAAACACGCTTAGGGAAAGGAGCCATAACTCTTACAATATGTATTTTTTTTTAATAAATCAACTTTAAATTAAATTAGCATAAAACCGTTAGAAAAAGCAATTTTTTTACTTCTCAACTTTATATATAATCTCTCAAGTATTTGAGATGTGTTTTCCCGGTAGTCTTACTGGATTATCAACCTAAGATCATCAGTTTACTTTCTTGTCTCGTTCAATACAGCCATAAAACGATTACGATCTAAACGGCCGAAACAATGAAAAGTGTAGGGAACCGTAAGGCGATTTTGAGATGAGCGATAAAAATTGTCGTGCAGAAATCCACGATCGATTGTTCGGAGTATAAGGTGCTGGTCTCTCAAATCTTTCGTTGTATGAGATGGAAGAAGTTCTGGGGAAGATGTTTGAGCCATGAGTAATGTCTTAGAAATGGAACTACTGTGAAGAGACGAAATCAGTAGAACTCAGAAACAAGGATGGCTTTTATCGTATCAAAGAACGTTCACTGGCAACTCTTCAACGATTGAATCAGTGCCATCAAAAAGAGACGGAAATCATCGCAACAACAAAAACCCGGCATGGCTCATTTAACATAGAACCGACACCAGTGCGAGAGCGAATTTCTCTCGATGACATTTCTGAGAATCAAAGGTTAGCACGCTGCTGTGGGGATCCTCTCTGAAGCAACAAACGGTAGCTTATTCTCGTTTCGCGATCCGATTCTATACAGGCAGTTGATAATTGCGATAGAATCATTTTACTATTGCCGCTTATTCTAACTATGTGCATTTAACCTTTGTATATGTTGTGTCTATGAAAATGTCTGCGAATGCTCCAAACAAGGGATTTGATAAATTGCAACCTAGTATGAGAATCATCATGTCGAATCATCGATTCGATTTTCTGCGATAATTGTCAACTAGAGATTCTCTCTTGGGAAATTCCACACAGCAACGATCATTATCAGACTGTAAATTTTTTTAAGGGCCGTAAAATACTCAGAGTATGAAGTGAAGCGAAGAAATGTAGAAAAATTCTCTCACGGTTCATGCCTTGAGAGACTCGAGTTCTTGTAGCATCTTCTACCGGATTGAAAATGTTGTATACAATATAGATAGCAATATAGCAGCTTCTGTCCAATTTTCGGCAATCACCAACACTGCTCAGAAATACTTGAGGCAATTTTCGTAATGGTTGAAATAAACAATGTCTTTTAGATGGTTGGTTCTTCGATTCTTCCAGTGAGGCCTATTATTTTTCATGTCCTCTTCATCACTGAGGGTGGTTTCTTCCAAAATCCATATTATATATTCAGTATAATCCTTAAAGTTAGCATTTTTGTATACTTGATACAGTTTATGAAACTTGCATAGACGTAATTTTCATTTTCTATTATATTGACAAGTATTAAGAGCAAAATTTAATTCTTGATCCCACGAAGAGCCCAATAATCTTCAACGTGGCAGGGCCAAATCACCGAAAGCCGTATCGTCAATAGTCATTACACCGAAAATGTCAAAAACCTTTTTTCATTGAATCATACAATTGTTTTAATATCGTACTGGAAATTATTCAAATGAAAAAAAAATTGTTACTGGCTTGGTGGTTTTGTAATTTCTTGCAGTAAAACATTTCAAGAATAATTTGTCCCAACTCCAACGTTTTCCTTTTCGTTTTTTGTTACTTATTACAGCTACAAAATGGCTAATTTTTCGAGAAAAATTGTAGTTTTGACTTTAAACAACCACCAAAAATTCAGAAAATTTCAGAATATATCAAATAAAATCGTACAGGTCTAGAAAAACATCTACTACAACTATGTTACTCGGATTTTTGACTTCTGATAATTTTGCGCTGAGATACTGTGGACACCACAAATCATGATTTCTAAAACGCGTCAAAATACTTCTTCACCGACTTATTTCTCAATGTTTTCCACGAAAAAAATACAAAAGGTTGTTCGAATAATGTTTTGTATTATGCAAAATATTAGAATCTATTTTTTTGAAAGATAGCTTCAAAAAAATTTGCAAAAAATAGATTTTTTCATTCGATGAATCCTCCCCATTTAACGACAAAGTATCAAAGCAATGGTTTTGTTGTATGATCTTAGAGGGCATACGATTTACATACATCACAACAATCCAAAATTCAAAATTTAGTGATATTTAACTAAGAAAGAATGGACGCAATCGAACATTGTTGTTGTTTCTTGTGTAACCGTTTACTTTTAAAGATAAACCGAAGTTAAAAGCATCAGGGAATGTTTACAAAAACGACTTCTATCCTTCGTTTGAAACCAAAAGGATCTTGGATGTCTTCTGGCCAGATCTTGCGTCTTGCCATTACTCGAAATCAACGGTAGATTGATGTATCACTAAAAATTATACTTTCGTTCCAAAATTCCCCTACAATTCGATCTTTTATTGGAGTTTGAAAATTTATGTGATGTGCGTTTGTTTGAGTTACTGAAATGATGTCGTTTTCTGCAATGAAAAAATTCAAATAATGCGATTTTTTTTATAATAAAAACGCATTTGATGATGGAGATTGTCAGCCGGAGGCTGGTTCGTCTTTGGGTTTCAAATTTGCTTAAATTGTGCGTGAAATGCCGTGTCAAAGTTTGGCAATTTGTTCCTATTTATCATACATTGACAATATCGGAAAAAATCGTACAGAAAAATAAGACGCAATTTGTGCTGATTTTCATTCATATAAACCGCCTGCACGAGTTGATCGACACAAAAGGGTTAGGTCATACACTGAAGGTTAATATTGTTAGTTTAGAGTAAAAAAAGGCAATTTACAAAAGTTATGAGTCACTCTTTGTGCTACGCAATCCCTTGCGGCAGCTCAAATTTAATGATCTGAAAATTGAAATCCAACCGTTCCCATTTCCGGACCCTCGCTAAACGTACACACGCACACACTCCTGTCCTCTTTCGGCCGCGTTAGTTGAAAGATCAAGATTCAGTGACCTTCCGCTTCTTTGGTGGTTTCCAACGAACTAATCTTTGTGGCTTGGGTAATTATTTCCCGCTTGTATACTGCTGTGGTGTCTGCAACAGCTTAGCTCAGCATACGAGCGATGGGAACTAGCCACCAGCAGAACTATCCATTCAACCGTGTTGCTTCACCAAATAGATTTTAGATTTGTTCTTAGAACATTCATGTTGCAGTTGCTGCTTCGCCCCGTCAAGCAACACCCGCTGCGGCGTTCGAGGTCATTTTTCAAGATTTTGTTTCCTTTATATTTCACATCGAATTATATTGAAATTTTCCGGAGATTTCGGAGGTTTACCGCGGTCATTAGCGGAACGGAAATGGAGACAAACTAACGCACAGCCGCAATTATTACCGTCGTGCTTTGCCGCCTCTTTTCGGGAGGTATTTTGGTCGTTGTGATGCGATCAAGGTTTCAACTGATGATGGAATGGAAAATAATTTCTCAATAAAAATAATGATTACGTGTGGAAGTAATCCCATGAAACAGAAACTTGCCTGCCTACTGTCATTTGGAAGGAAACGCTCATCATTGGAATCGAACCTCCGAGCAACTTGTGTGGTCTATCGCTTCGAACGCTGATTCGATACTGTCTGTCTTCGATTCGAGCGCTATTACCTCATCCTACAACTTTCAACTCAAGCTATTTACCTACCTCAGCTAGAGGGAAAGAGAGCACAAGACTCGGATCATTACTAGCTAGCTGGTGGTGAGTATTTTATGTTGATACCCTCCTTCGGGCTGATAATAGCCGGATTAGGCGAGATTATTGCTTGAAAGTTCAACACCGTGCGAGCGCGCCAAGAGGATTCGATTATGTTTATTGGCGTAGAGTTACGAATTTAATGACGGTGATGTGCCCTCAGCCGCGAGCTTGATAACGGTCCCAGAACTGGAAGGCTTTTCGGTAATTTATGGATTTAAGTTCTTCCTGAAAGGGTGATGTAACCAGGGCTGCACGGTTAACGACGAAAAAATGCTCTTAAAAATGTAATAATTCAAGAGATTCGGATAAGAGTAAAGCACATATATCATCGTTTGTCTGTCGTCCAAGGCCACGGCCGATACGGGAAATAGTTTTTAAATTAAAGATGAAACGACATCCATAAATTAAGCGAGATTTTAGTGTTTCCATAAGCCATTCACAATCTTGCCAAATGCCATTCGAAGTTGTCGAGATGTTAAATATTGTGTCTTGAATATATTATCTAAATCAATATTCACAAGATGTGGGTTAAAACAGAGATTTCCCAAACGATTCTGAAATTGTTTCTTTTCATGATCTCGAAATAGTACATACAGCACAAAAATCGAAGTCCCTTTCACATTATAAGACTTTGTGCTTAATGCGTTGCAATTATTACGCCCTGGTTCTTAATGTCAACCCGTGTCCAATCACACGCTCCAATTGAGCCCGCCACCACCAGAAAGACAATCTTTTTTTTCTCCACTCGCAAAATGTCTCATCGAATCACGTAAGACTTTGGACCGGGCAGGGGGGAAAAAACAACGCATCACGAATCAACCGTAAAGTAATCACAAGTAATCACGTTCCACATCGCCGGTTCGGTACCACATATCTTGTGTCCTCTGGTGTTGAACCGACCTGGCCGACGGTGATCGGTTTCGAAGGTTCGCACAAATGAACAGACGGACACAATCGAACCGATCAATCCGATCGCCAAATGGCGGCGAGACTATCGAGGGATCGCTTAATTGACGCTCGACACGAAAATGACACCCGCGTTAATTTCGCGTTTCCCCCTCCAAAAGTATCGAAAATTGATGTCGAGGATCATGTGTTGGAGAATTAAAGTATGCCAATTCAATTCAATAAACATAAGTGAGGCTTACTGACTTCGTCCGGTTTTGAACGCTTGGGAAACTGCGTCGGTGCCTGCCTACTTCGATCGAGTGGGTGGGAATAGGAAGTGATGCAAACTGATGCAGGCTGTTCCAGATGTGCGCCCAACTTTCCGGTCTGTTCCACCAGATTGGCCGCGACCGGCGGAAGAAATGATCCAGCTTTGAAACAAACATTCCACAACGTTTCGGATAGGTGCGGGAGACCGGATTGGAACGAAAAGAAGAAAAAAAAATTGCACAGAACTGTTGTAATAGCAAATAATAATGAAAGGTAATGAGTTTGGCATTTAGCATTTCCCGCTGTTCGCTCTTGCCAATAGTGGCGTAGCGGTGCTGCGGCAATCGAGAGCGATGGAGTATAATTTTACCGTCGAATTGGTTTACCCAGGTCCGATTGAGTTGGAGTTGCAACGACAACGTCGACCGCTGGAAGATTTTCTTCCGTTTCACTCGGGAACCGTTTTTTTTTGTAAATTCAAGCACAAATAGACGTTTCGCACAAATTCCAATGCAAAATAGGTGGTCAAGTTTTTAGATTGAGAAAATGCCTTTTTTTTCTTCAGACAGACGAAACTGAATTGAAAGTGAAGGTACGAAGCATGGAGTAACATTTGCTTTGCTGATTATGTTATCCGGGTGTAGAATGTAAATTTCTTCGCTATAGGTAGGTGGAATGAAAAAAGTCGCTTGACGGTCTCATTCTGGTTATTTTAATGAAGATTACTATTGTTGTCTAACGTGGAATCTGACCGGTACAGAGATTTACTTTTTTCATGGAAGACTGGTTAGCGGTGAAAAAGACAGAGATAACGTGCATAATTAAGTTACTGTGTAATAGTAGCAACATTTGGGACATAGATCAAGAATTGTACATTAATTTGAATTTAGGCTTTTCAAGGAAATGATTTTTGAAGTCAACAATTATTATTCTAAGACATATTGGAACAATCCTTACGACTAAACGGATAGTGATCTAACATCTTTTGAGTTACATTTTTCCGTTTTATTTGATCGATCTTAGTGACATTTTTTTTTGTCGAAAACGGAAGGGAAGATTAATGAAAACGCCAAAATCAGTGTGAACTAAATCATATGTTACTAAAAAATATGACAGATTATGAGTTTGTATTCTCGTCATAAATTGTATCGTGCTGCCAACAATTGGTCCGTAGGGAATCGGCTTTCACTAAACCAGCATTGATGTAAGCTGAATAAAGGATTTGATCTACGATTGATGTATACTAACAAAGTTTGAAACAGAATCGTTTAGGCGTATCTTGCAGTCGAGCATCTGGGAAACAGGATATCATTTACCCAGTCTGAAGGCAAATCCATCCCTTCTCATATAAATTCTGATGTAATAGTGGAGTGTTTCGTGCTATTTTGATCGTGTTTTAGTATCTTGGTCAGGATTCCATTCTGCTTAGCGGCCCAACTGCTTTTGAAGCTCTCTTTTTTCTCGACGATGACTGAACCGATTTCAACAAATTTAAGCTAGTTTGAGAGCTAATATTTGATCACTGATCAAGTTCGAAGATCTAATAGCTGATTCTTCCGGTTTCGGTGATGTGAATATACATATAAGTCTCATGATCGACCATTCGCACATTTTTCTATCCGCTCAATTGCCCAGAGATGTTTAAACCAATTTGGCAAACTTGCGGTCATTTTAAATCTATGTTGTCATCCAAGATTAATTTCAAAATTGTCAGCAAAAAAAAATTTCCAGCCAAAGTAATGTAAGGTTGAAGAGTGAGGTTGAAATGGTGAACCACCCAAGATTTAAACGATAATAAAATAAACAATAAATTAAAAACTTACTATCAAATTTACCGAAGTTCGAAGGAGGTTTCATTGTTCATACGAAATTTTTTATTTTGTAATCGGCGAACGTAACTGTAAGACACCCAGGATAAAGCTCTGAAAAAATATGCTTATGTTATCCTGCGCTCCCTACTCGGCGGAAAAAAATAGAATTAAAAATGGCACATGCGTTTGAATCACGAGTTGTATCAAACTATATAAACATGCTGACATTGCAAGACTTATGAAACACGGAAGACTACAGTTGGGCTGAACATCTCGGAAGAATGCTGGAAGAAAGGATGGTCTAGCAAGTGCAACCGAGCACGATGTGCGTGCAGCAGGAGTAAGAAGAGACTGGAGAACGGTTGTTTAAGGTCGATTACCCTGGGAATCAATAATTCGTTCGGTCATATTCTGGAGACGGAATTTCCATCGTTAAATAAATGTAAAGTATCAAAATGGATTTCAGTACCATCAGCGAATTACATTTTATGTTCTCAATCAAGTCATGGCGCGTTCCCCGAAGTGGATATTTTAGTTTTGGAAATAGGAAAAAGTCACAGGAGTCAAATCAGGCGAATACGGTGGCTGAGCGATGACTTTCGTTTCATTTCACAATCATGCTGGAATGCAACGGCACGTTATCGTGGTGAAAAATCCATGAATTGTGGGTAGCCACAAATCCGGCCGTTTCCGACAAATTGCTTCACGTAGACGCCTAAAAACACCCAAGTAGTACTCCCTATTGACCGTTTGGCCCGTCGGAACGAATTCATGGTAAACAACGGTTAATCGAAGAAAACGATGAATACAACTTTGATTTTTGACCGACTTTGACGTTGTTTTTCCGGGTCAATTTTAATCAGAAGGTAGTAAACAATAAAAATGTTGCGAGTTTATGAATATGGAAGATACATCTTTAGTATTCTGCATACACGATGAATTTCACGTGAAATTACTGTAGCAAACCATCCGAAAGGAACAAAGATGAGTTTCAATAATTTGAATGAATAATGGAGAGCAAATTTTCGAACCAAAGCTATAGAAGTAGTTGGTGCGGTATTGTGATGAGTTACAAAATCAAGTATGAATCCGTGCGCTGTTGCGTTCTTCTAAAACATTCACAAGAGCGGAACAGGGAACACAGTCTTGAAATTACAACTGAGGTAATTTCAGGAAGCATCGTTTTTTTTCCTACGTTGCGCGGGAGAAAAGTTTGTATTCGAAATCAGCTTCTCAAAACGACATCTAGTCTGTTTTGAGCAATCCCGCATAACGCTATATCCAGTTTTTTGACTTCCGGTTCTGGAGTTACTTTTGAAAAACTGATACACAATAAGAAAATCTCAGACACAGCATTATTCTCCAAAGAAGTAGAAAATTTAATTGATTTGACTAGCACACCAACGTTTTCCGATCTCGTCAAAGTAAGTGGAATACTATATGAATTTTGGGTCTAAATTGAACAGTTGGATCTCATATTAGAGTTTAAAGTACTATATATGGTGGATGCTACGTCGAAAAAAAACTAAAGTATATTGCCTTATGAAATTAACGTATTTATGAAAAGAAAATTATGTTAGAATTTGAACCGTTCCGCTGAAATACTTTTTATCGAAGGCTATTACGATGATGGGTACTCCTCGGCGAATGAGTCTTTTTTACAAATAGGATTGAATAGCATTAAAAAAACACGGGCGGGTAGTGTCAAAGACATAACTGGCGGACGTGATATGCTTCTTTCACACTTCCGAATATAGATAATCGTTCGTATTTTATTTCAAAACTTTTATTGCTTCGCTTCCAAAATTGTAACGGTGCATACTAAAGTACGACTTATTGACGAAAAACATATTCTACCATAAAGTTAAATAATGCGGAACAGATTTGGGGAATTTGTCCGATGTTCACATCTGTTGAGTAAATTTGATCAGTATCTAACGAGGAATGAAAACCGTGAAAATGTTATCGCAGAGAGAGCACTCGAACTCGTAGCAAACATATGAAGAGAAAGTCCAATTGACTAGAAGAACCATGTATGCTTCGGTGTACTTGGCCAATACAGCATTCACTTACATTCCTATGGAAACAAATTCAGCAGAGAATAAACACGCACTGCACTACAAGTCTATCCTTTTCTATTCTACTTTGGCGCCAACACTAATCTGAGATTTTGTATTTGTCTATTTTGCTGCCTCAGACTGCCTAAAACAAAATCTCAAATCAGTGCACAGTGGAATTCAGCGAGACAAAAATATTTTCGCTATTAAATATTATGCAGGGTACTTTAATTAGCAGAACAATTTCCCCGGTTAGGAGTTAGCTACGGGTTCGAGTCCCTGCGATAACATTTTCGCGATTTTCATTACATAGTTGCATTCGCAAATCATTTTTCCAATCTTATCAATCCCCGTTAGATAATGATCGATTTTAAAACTAGCTCAAGACGTCCTAACTAGACTAAAACACAAATCATCCGTTGAGTACTTTTTGCCATCATTAATTTATCTGAATCAGAACATAAATTCTGGGCCATGAATTCTGGAGTGAACTGTAACATGCAGGTTTTGAATTCTGAAACTGAATTTAGGAATTAAATTCTAAAACAAAATTCAGGAATAAAATTCTGTTTCAGAAGTCGGTTCCAAAATTCAGGTTCGGAGTTCAGATCTAATATTAAACTCCTGAATCCAAATTTTAAAATCATATTCTAAATTCAGAAGTTAAAATCTTGACTCAGAATTCTGGATTCAAGTTCCGAACAGAAATAAGGAATATAAGTTTCAGATTTCAGGATTAGGACTCAGTCATAGTTTCAAAGGCTGAATCTGGAACTAATTTCAGCAACTGAATTTTGAATTTAAATGCTTAACCTATAATTAAATTAAGAATTCAGGTAGAACAGAAATCTTTAATGATTATCTGTTGTTGTTGAAAGCACGACCTGAGCGTTTGAGGTAGAGCACAAGATGAAATGACCGATTTATGACCTGTTACACTCGTTCAGTTGAATATTGAGACTGATATGTGCCAGATTACCTCAAAACCGTCGTCGCGAGTACGAGAAATGTAAGCAAGCGTGACGAGATTTCCTCATTCTTTCCAAAAAGTGAGAAAAAATACGTGTTTAATCCACCTAGCAGTGAGATGATACCTTTTTTTACCAATCTGCATGTGTTTTTTGCATGAGTATTCTTCGGTGTTTAAGTTTTCATGACATTATTTTAATGCCCGTCGTTTTAAGCGACAATTTGAGATTTTAATCACTCATTACTCTGTAATGTCGAAACTGCAAATCGGATCGAATTTGAATCTAGAAGTGTGATAATCGATTAAAGATGCCATGATATGTAAGTTCCACTTTAGAGTTTACGGTAATTTAAGGTACTTCCAGAGCCGGTATTCAGGAACCAGCATAACCCAAACCGATTCGTATGGCCATATGACGAATAAATTACAACAGTTTTGAGTCCAACTTTGAAGCTCAATCCCATCTTCTATATCGGTTTGAATTTTAAAAATTCATCATGTAATTCGAGAACCGGAAGTCATAATTGGATAAAATTAGTTAATTTTGTATATAAGTTTATTTTAATTTGAATTTTTGTTTCTGATATTTGATTAGGCTTTTTTTGAGAAAACGATTGAGCTTTGAGAAACGATTTTATACTGGGACCGGAATTCTAAAATCGGTATGGCCGAAGTCAGATAAATTCTCCTGAATAGCTGTATAGTTTACATTTGTTTCAAAATATTTGAAAATCAGTGAAGACATCTTTGAGAAATCATAGCACGAATTAAATTTTTAGGTGCCTTCTGAATCGACAAAAAGTTAATTTTTTTTATCGGCTATCCAAATCTGCTAACCCGATAAACCTGATTAATTTATGTGGAATAGACATTTTTATACCAATCAACCTGTATCCCCGAAACCGGATGTTGGATCTGGCTGAAGAGCAAAATGTTTTATAAAATCTTGAAACTTTTCATTTGAATCTTAGATGATTCTTAGAATTCATTTGAATCTTAGATCGGTTCAGCCATCTACGAGTAGAATGAGTTACACAATTTTGATTTCGTTTCATATATCATTCTGTAGTTCCGGAACCAGAGGTCGGAACCAAACATAATTCAGGAACTTTGTTTGGGAGCATACGACTTTTCGTATGAATCTGAATTTGTAGAAAAGAAATTTTCCGAGAAAATTGAGTGAAATTATTTGTCACACACGCATTTGCTGATCTCGACGAACTGATTCGAATGGTATATGGATGTTATGTTCTTCCAGCATTTATTGCTGTAAGTAGTTTAAAACAATACAATTTAAAAAAAATCTGCCATCATCTGGTTTATATATGTCATATTCGAACGATTATGTTGCCAAAAACGAGCCGTGCTAAAATCGGTCCGAGGCTAAATGTCATGGAAAAGGATGCTGTACACAGTCTTTTTGGTACTATTGTATGTAACAGAATAAAAAATCGTGTTTTCCGTTGCTCCCAAGCATTGCTTTGTCATACAGCGCTCAAAACTTCTACTGCTGGAATAGGGGGAAAAGTCGTTTACACAAAAATTTCGATATCTCCGTTAAAAATGGACGGATTTTAACAATCTATGGCTTGTTGGATAGGTATTATCGTGCGGAATCTAAGTCTGAAAACATATTCTGTTTTCAAGGTCAATTGTGACAGATACTGTCAAAAAACTGAAAATTTTGACATAAAACTTCGTATAACTCAAAAAGTAAACATCCGATCTCAAAACCATTCAATAGTGTTTGGGTGACGGGGAGACCTTTCATTTGCAACTAGTTTGATCAAAATCGGCCCAGCCATCTCTGAGATCTCGACCTCTTAGTTGACAACACACATACACACACACATATACACACACACACACACACACACACACACACACACACACACACACACACACACACACACACACAGACATTTGCTCAGTTCGTCGAGCTGAATCGATTGGTATATGTCATTCGGCCCTCCGGGCCTCGGAAAAATTTTCGAAAGTCTGAGCGAATTCTATACCTATTTTTTATATATATAAAAAAAGGTAAAAAAACGCAAACGGCATTCGGTGAAATGACCGGCTCCCATTCATTCACTAAGCTGACCTATGAAATTACCTTCCCCAACCGAACTGACAGATTTGCTGGGGCAGTACGAACGACATGATGGATGTCTGTTTTCAACCACTCACTTCTTACAATTCCCACTTTTTCATCTCTCGAACGTGACTTAAAACCATTGTCTTTACCGCCCCTTCGACCTCGCGTGAAGCTATTCTGGACATGAATTTCCGAGCAGAATTGTTCTTTCCGATTGTATTTCACTGATGGATGGACAGACGAAGATCACAATGAGCACAATTCCTACAACCACCATCAACACCACATCCCCGAAACCGCACGAAGCCCGTTAGCAATTGACATTCAGCGTTCTCGTGTTGTAAGTGCCAATTCCGAAACCAGCCAATTCTGCGCTGTTTGATCGATTGAATTATTTTGATTCGCATTGGCGACGGCCCCGACGACGCGGATGATGAATGATTTATTGACGTTTAATCAGTTGAATTAGCAGCGGTCTAGGCGCGAGACCTTGGCCGCCTGGTGCAGGAATTCGACCAATAAATTTTACCTTCCGACCGGGTAATTTCGTGGTTAGAGACAAGTTGCCTTCGTCTCTTTCATTAAGTGGCTAACAGCACAAACGTGTATCGGCTAAATCTAATGACTATGGAGCCGGATCTGGAATTATTTGCGGCATGACATCGTCTTCGTGTGGCATAGACAGACAAGCAACGAGCAGTCGCTATACTTTGGGCTAGGAGTAATGGAAAGGTGAGATCTTCGGCTTTTAGAGCGCTAAATTACAAGCTACCAACCACGATTAAACGATATTGGTTTTGAAATTAGAGTCGTGATACGGTACCGAGATTCGATGAACACGATTCGCTAATTTAGGTTGAAACAAAAGAGAAAGGTAGCTGATAGCACGTTTATAAATATTATGTTATTGAGCGCTGCATTAAAACGGCAAACCGAACGACGTGAAACTAGGACAAAATTTGACAGCCGTCTGTACTGATCGAAGAACAACAATTTTATTCCGGAAAATTCACAGTCGACCGACTTTGTTTTTTTTTGTTCAGTCGAAACTTAATCTACTGTCCACAAAATAAAACCTACCAACCAAACCGTGTGAATTTCAAGCTCCGCCGTTTTCGAAATCGCCCAGGCATAAAAACCAAACTATACAATCAGATAATATTAACTTCATTTTGACACTCATTCATCCGATCCGAAAACATGTAATTACAAGCCCGAGATTGTCGCGTACCAGAAAACATTGTTGCTCGCCAGAAATCTCTCATGTGAAAATGTCAAAAATAATCACCACCTCCAAATCTCATTCCCATACCTCGATTTTTCCGAGGCAAGCCGGTCGTGTTGTTTCTTATTTTTTGCAACCTCAACCCACCGAATTAAAGTTACTCTGTTAGCAACTTCAACCGGTCATTACTACATCCCAGTTCGCTGTTACCTCTCCAGCTTCCTCCCGCCACCCGCACCGCAAAGTTCAGTCAGTCAATCAATGATCGTGGCAGCGCCAACGTCAAGCCACAGGCTCGATGCCCCTGAAAACTACCCATCGGTCGCGCATAGAGCTATGATGGAAGCGGCGCTGAAACGACATGCCAAAGTCACCATTGAGCTGAGTCACCAACGGTTCGTACCGAGATTGAATGATTATTGCGTGCTATTATTAGTACGCAGTTCTGTATTGCCGGTACGGAGAGCCAATGCAGGACCCTGTACTGTGGCGAAACCTAGCGATCGAGAAAAATTACAGATGGAATGTTGAGAAGGGTTTCCGAGGGTGATTTTTTGAAAGCGTTTGAGTTTTTTTTTTGAATTGGACGTCAACCGGGGCGACAGCAGCAGCGATGATGAAACTATTTTTGACATATTTTGTGGTAGATGAAGGGTGATTCCGACGATGGATTCCATGGAGTTATTGTTCGTAATGTTTATTAATGCATGCTTAGGCTATTGTCGGTTGGATTGCTCAATAATGGTGGTATGACGGAGGTCCATTTAATACTTTTCATTCGGTATATTGGCTTTCGGTCTTTTTTTTCTTTCGGCGAGTAGTTATCGACATTATAGCCCAAAATGCTCTAATGGAATTCATTAGCGAGGACAGTTATTGCGAACGTTGTGAAACTTGATTCATTGCTTTTATAGTTGTCTGTCATAAAAGTATAGAGAAGAGTAATAAATCTTTTACTTTAATATGAATAAACACTAGAGCTCACGTATGTAAACGTTCCAAACTGAAGTGGGACAAATATAATTTAATTTTTTTGGTTCCGTTGAAAATAATAGAACTTTGAGTGATATTCGACTGTGACCTTTTAAATTTGTTACTCAGTTGAATGAAGTATACAATTAAAATAAAATCTTGTCAAGATATGTTGTTTTTTTTTAAAGTAGCAATTAAAACAGGTCTTGGAGTAATGCGTTGGTACTGTTCTAAGTCATAGTTAAACGACGCGACGGTGAGAACACGAGTCAATTGTTTGTCCGATAAACTATACGAGGCTTGTTCAAAATGTATCGCGAATTTTGAATTTTCGCGAGCTACATATATTTGATTTTGGATTTTTTGTGGCGTTATGTTGGTACTTATGACCCTCACTTATGTTGACAATTCCGGTCATTTTGAATGTTCTGTCAGTTTTTGACAGCTATTGTGCGTGCTTCGATTTTCGTCTTTCCCAAGAAATTGATCAAAGATTTTTTTAAATTTTGTGTGAATGATAACTTAACAATGAGCGTTAAATTGGGCGTATGGCATGAGATGTGACGCCGCGAAATTCGTACCAAAATTTATCAAATTTGACCGAAAACTGCATCGCATTTACGTTTTCCAGAAGCTGTTGGATTCTGTTCGTGGCGAACCAAAATTGCTCCATAAAGTCATAACTAATGACCAATCTCGGTTATGCCGTACCTCAATCCTCAATCATCCCAATGAAAGCCATCCTATCCATTTTTTGTGATAGACGAAAATCGAAGATAAGCTAAAGCACGTCCGCGCACAATAGCTGTTCAAAACTGACTGAGCATTCAAAATGGCAACAATTGTCAACATAAGTGAGAGTCATAAGTATCAACAAAACGCCCCCAAAAGATAAAATAAAAACATATGTTGCCTGCGAAAATTCAAAATATTCTTTCGGTGAAAAATTGAAAAAATCATTCTTCAAAATTTAAATTCGTATATTGTTTGATGGGATCAGAGAATGTTTGCTTGTATGTATGTGATAGTGTAAAGGTATGTAGGTGTGTAAGTGTAGTGGTTTCTGTGGGTGTCTATTTAAAAAAATAATAGTCTCTTTTCTCGGACACGGCTTAACCGATTTTCACAAACTTAGAGTCAAATGGAAGGTCCTATGATTCAACAGCCAGCTATTGAATTTCATTCGGATCCGAGTTCCGGTTGCGGAATTATGGGTTGTTGAGTGTGATAGGTTGAAAAATACCCATTCGAATCACTATACCAAAAAGATTGAAATCTAACAAATCTGCGATTGAATCATTTATACATCTGTCTAATTGATGATCAATATTCGGTTTTGAATGGATCGGAAGCAGTGATCAAGAGCTTATAAAGAGGAATTATTATTGATTTCTCAGTGATAACTAGAAAGGTACTGCTTTTGAAATATTCCAATTGATATTTCAAAATCATGAGAAATCGCGACAAAATCGAAGTTTGTTTCTCATGTTTTAAAATGGCGCCGCACCGTTAAAAGTTAGAGATGTGATGTGATTATCAAAAGTTGATATTATAAACAATCTGAATTTGATATGAATTCACCATGGATAGTTGGTAAAATATCAAGATTTTATATCAAGTTTTTAAATCGATTATTTCTGATTAAATCTAAGATTATTTTTAAATAAACTATTTTTGTTGTATCTTAGTTGGTTTAAATTTGTGTATCGTCGATTGTATTCCATTTACCTTTTTTCAGGGAGAAAGAGAATATTTATCTTTTCACTAAATTTTGCAGAACTTAAAATTTGTTGATCATAATTTGGTATATGAATAAATTCTACTGTTTACAAGTCAAATTTTGATACAATTTGAATGGAAATATCTATCGAACGAAAGAATATATACCTTATTATTGTTTTTTATGGTATAAATATTAAAACGACCTACAATTTTATTATAATTCTGATATGGTTTTCTGATCGGGAAGGAGCTGTTACAACTAAATATCCCAGAAAGCGTTAAAACAATTCAAATTTCAGTCGCAGATGTCACTTTTGGCCTTTGTATGTTTGTGTTTTTTTGCACTAACTTTTCTCGGAGTTGGCTATACCGATTTTCACAAACTTAGATTCAAATGAAAAGTCCTGAATTTGTTTCGAATCTGACTTCCAATTCCGGAAATATGGCGTAACATGTGGAAAATCAAATTCAAACACGGAAAGATCGAAATCAGCATTTTAGCGAAAAAATATCAGATGTACAACTTTGCTTCCGCCGTTTTCCGATAGGTGGCTGTACCGGCTTAGGCTGCTCAAAATACATAGATGATAATGCCTTTAAAGTGAGTGTGTACAGTGCCTAACGAATTGTCGTCGCCGTTTCAGTGACAGTTGTTCTTGTTTTCGTATTATTCACGCTCGAAAATGTCTGTTTATGTGCCCAATTCTCGCCATTTGCGGGAAGTTTTACTTTTCTGTTACAATTTGAAAAAAAAAATGCAGCTGAAGCGCTTCGAATGCTTTCAGAAACTTACGATGATGCTGCTCTGAGTAAAAGAACGTGTCGGGAGTGGTTTCAACGTTTTAAAAATGGTGATTTCGATGTCGAAGACAAACATGGTGGTGGAAGAGAAAAAACCTTCAAAGATGTACAACTAGAAGCATTGCTTGATGAAGATTCATGCCAAACCCAAGAAGAGCTTACCGAATCGTTGGGAGTGAGTCAGCAAGCCATTTCAAAATGTGTCAAGGCCCTATGCATGACTCAGAAAGAAGGAAACTGGGTGCCGTACGAGTTGAAACCGAGGGACAACGAACGCCGTCTATTTGTATGTGAGCAACAGCTTCAAAGACAAAATCGTAAGGGGTTTTTACATCGAATCGTAACCGGTGATGGCAAGTGGGTTCGATACGATAATCCTAAACGCAGTAGATCATGGGGAAAGCCCGGGCAGGCTACTTCGTCTAAGGCAAAACCGAATATTCACGGCGCCAAGGTTATGATTTGTATTTGGTGGGATCAGCTCTGTGTGATTTACTACGAGCTCTTAAAACCGGGTGAAACCATCACAGGAGATCGCTACCGAACGCAACTGATGCGCCTTAGTCGCGCGCTAAAAGAAAAGCGGCCACAATATCAAGAGCGACATGGCAAAGTCATCCTCCAACTCTACAATGCTCGGCCTCACGTCGCAAAAGTGGTCAAAAAGTACCTGGAAACGCTGGAATGGGAAGTCTTGCCCCACCAACCGTATTCCCCAGATGTCGCCCCTTCTGACTTCCACCTATTCCGTTCGATGGCACACGGCCTGGCAGATCAACATTTTCAATCTTTTGAAGAGTTGGCAAAATGCATTGCTTCATGGATAGCGTCAAAAAAGGACTCCTTTTTTCGAGGCAGGATCCGAAAATTTCCGGAAAGATGGGAGAAAGTTGTCGCTAGCGACGGACAATACTTTGAATAATACATCTGTAAGCACTTTTTCGCAATAAAGCTTTAAATTTTGGAAAAAAACGGCGGAAACAAAGTTGTACACCTAATATATGAATAAATTCCACTGTTCACAAGTCAAATTTTGATACAATTTGAATGGAATCAATCTATCGAACGAAAGAATATGGTATAAATATCAAAATGAGCTACAATTTTATTATAATTCTGATATGGTTTTCTGATCGGGAAGGGGCTGTTACAAAAATTCAAATTTCAGTCGCAGATGTCACTTTTGGCCATTGTATGTATGTGTGTTTGTTTTTTTTGCACTAACTTTTCTCGGAGTTGGCTTTACCGATTTTCACAAACTTAGATTCAAATGAAAAGTCCTGAATTTGTTTCGAATATGACTTCCAATTCCGGAAATATGGCGTAACATGTGCAAAATCAAATTCAAACACGGAAAGATCGAAATCAGCATTTTAGCGAAAAAATAGTTGATTTCTTGATTTTAGTTAGTTATATTTCGAGACAACTAATAAAATTTTACATTTGTTAATTTATATTTTTTAATTCTCATTCTATTAATAATGACAAAACATTAGTTGAAATGGCTATTTTTTAGTTGAATTCACCAATTGAACGTGCTGTTATTTCTTAACTATGGCACACTCCATTTCCATTCAACTAATTTTTTAGTTGAATTATAAAAATAAAAAGTTGTTTGCAACCAGCTTGAATGGTTGAATTGGCTTCTGCAACCTGCAGCTATATGGCGCACTGTCATCGAAAAAACGATATCACTGTAATGACTACTAGCCACTAGATGGCACACTACTACCGAAAGGAATTTTGCAGTTGCGGTTGTAAATACGATAGCGACTTCCCGTGTTGTATTGGATAAAAAGTCATAAACGAATCATAAACTTCTTTTTCGATATAGCTTTTAGCTGAAAAAATCACAACCAGTTGCAATATAGGCTAGAAGATACAACGCACTTCGTTTGACATATACAATTGGAGTGCAACATTCGAAAGTGCATTCCACATAAAAACATTGTGCAGAAAATGCACTCAAATTCTGAATAAATACACTTTCTACTAAGAATTTACGGCATTTTTATATATCGGTTTCGAAATTTAAATAGGGATATATCGTAACACATGCGAAAAACATTAAAACAAGTTTGCAAGCAGTTCCAACAGCAAGCTTTTTAAATGATTGTTTTGCTTTGACACTTCTCATGATAATAATACTTGTTGATAAAACCAAATTAATTTTAGTTTTCTTTATGCTGTCTTTCGGCAGTGAGCGTTACAGATAGATAGAGTCAAATTTTCTGATTTTAATCACAAAATTAGCTGCCGATGAGAATTTCGTTTTGGATTGAAATTTTGCTGGGAAATTCGCCAACTAAACACATTCTCTAAAAACAAAAGTCATTTTCACCAAAGTAAATTCTGAATTTCAACTAATTTAATAGTTATTTGGAAGCTTTGTTGTTAAAATCAACTAATCCAAAAACAGTCATACGAATTCGGTACAGAGCTAATTTCGGTCGTTCCGTGAATGAAAAGTCTTATGGTCCCATAAGAAATCCTGAATTTTATCTCTATCCGACTTCCGGTTCCCGAATTATAGGGTGACTAGTGTAGAAATTCAAAATTCAAATTATTTACTCATTTTTCTCAGAGATGGCGTAACCGATTTTTATAAACTAAGACTCACATGAATGGTCTTATAGTCCTACACACTGAAGTTCATTTTGATTAGGCTTTCGGTTCAAACCGCGCCAACTTCCGAGCTATCGGTAATGGAGAGTCGGTAGACTTGTGCAATTTCGCACTTGACTCTAAATTTACATATTGTTATATTCTTAGAAAAAGGTTATTCGTTAAATGACTGAATTTGACGAGAATGACTTAAACTTGTGACAAATATCTTAAAAGTTAAATCAGCTATAAAAATATGTCATTTATGACGAACGAATATGTCGGTCTCATAAGGCGTATAATAGCTGAAATAAATGTAATATGAAAAGTGAAATTCAGAAAACTTTCAATATCACAATTCTCTGGAACCAATAATCAAAATAGAAAAATGCTTGCTATTTTCGTGACAAATTCCATTCGAAGTTATCTAGGAACACAATGAGGACCATTGTGTATTTCATGCAAAACGGTATTCGATGGAAAGTGCCTTTCTATTTATATCCTATGAGCAGAGCTAATAAAAGTCATTTTCATTGACTCAAAATAGACGAAAATGACGAGAAATTATTGTCACTCTCAGCTTCGCTTGCAAACTATGAGAACGAAATCCATGTCCAGTCAATGACACCGCTTATGTAGTTTCATAATTATGTTTTTTCTTTCATTTGCCCTTTAAGTCATTTGCAGTTTTCAGTGAAAATCCCATAGTATGCAGTGTCGATATTCAACCGAAGCTGTGAGAATCGAAAATGACAGAAAAAGGTTTCACAATTACTTTTGCCTGTTGGTGCTCGAATTTGTAGTAGTTTTGGTTTCCAAATAGGTTCTGGGATGTAATTACTTCGATTTGTCTTATTTTAAGCACTATTTATAGCCATGCGAAATTCGGCTGATGCTTTCTGAAGACTGTAGGTTGGTTTCGTCTTGTCATAGAGGAAAGAGTGACGTTGGCAATTATACTCTCTCATTATTTCAATGAGAAACGAAAATGCTTCGTCTCTCTTTGTTTGTTCTGGTGTCGGTCAATTACGAATGAGACAGTAAAAAATTGGAAATGAGGCTGTTGGATTGTATTCTTTCATTGAGAATGCGTGACAATTTAAGTTCTGCCTATGATTAACTGACTGTAAATATTAGACGAATGGGGAAACATAAATAGAAATTTGCGACAAAGTCTCCTTCAGAAGCGTGACTCAATTCTGCTACGCGCTCCTGAGTAGCTCAAAGACAGAGTAGTTCAACATATTGGACTAAATTCGAAGTCTGATATATATTTTTTCGTTATCCTTTTTTTTTCATTTATCTATGCAGTTTCTATCAGTAAAACTTTTTGTAATATTTTCATGTTAATTTTAGTTGAAACCTCTGAATACTCTTTGAAATTTTTCCACATGCTTAGCCAAGTACAGCATAATGTTAACAATTTTTCAGTTCGGATGTCTAGTATTGGATGCCTTCTTTTCTACCATCAGTCCCATGCAAACCTTGATCAGAAGAAAAAAGCAATTTCTCTTGCGTTCATTTTTCTTTTACAGTCGTCACCCGGAGCACAAATGCTACTAGCATAGCCTGACGAGAACACTTTACTAGAGGAAGCAGACAGAAAAACGTTGCAGAAAAAAACGAAACGAAGCTGAATTTGAACTTGATTGAATAGATTGAACGTGGAGTTGTGGGGCTCTTTTCTGCACCTCTCGGAACCGCAATGGCACTGCGACGGAGATGACTTTTCCGCTATCGTTGCTGCATTCCAACTCGCATGAATAACGTGTGTTCTTGGGTGCAGAGTGAAGAGCTATACCAACTTCAATAGTATAAAGGAACTTTTTGCTGTGATAGAACAATCCACTCCCCACTGGAATTCCGGGAAATCATGTAGCAGTGAACAGAAGCGGGAAAAATTCTACCACACCTCGCTGGCAATTATTGTGAACTCAACTTTGCCATTAGATTTTCTTCCTAGCTTGTAGTCTTTTTTGCTGCTCTGCTCTGAGGTGATTCGAGGCTGATGAAAAGATTTCCGAGATTGAGTTCTTTGGTACGATGTTAGCTGTTCTTGAAATGAAACGAACAAGATCGACAAGATTTATTCGACTAAACTTGCTGTAGATTTCGCTGGAATGAAAAGGTTAATAAACAAATGAGATTTATTACTGTCCGCTGAGACTTTGACCGCGATCACGGGAATGATTCGAGTCTTTGGCCACTTTTAGGTGAAACGCGTGGTTGGGTGAGGGATTAGTGATCGTGCCAAAAAAAAACAATCCGGTATTGCAGGAAACGATATCTATAAATCTGTCTCGTTTGACGTTAAATCTTCAGCGCCTGGATGCTGAGAGCAGTTGAATAACACTTGAAATCACTCATCGTGATTTTCGTAGACATTTTATAAAATAGACCAAAAATACTCCCACGATGAACTCGATCGAACCCGGCTCGGAGTAGGTAATTTGCTGCGGTAACCATCGCACCATTTTGTCTGGGAAAATTTCCCTTTTCTTATGTCACCAAACTGTCGGAGAGTAATTTAAAAATGGCGAGACTGGTCACAACGAAATGATGCGATTTAATGGGTAATAACAACAAATCACTATAATTATCATCTCAAGAGAAATAATATGGGAGTCTGCGTAAAAACTGTTTAGCGCTTACGAAATGCTCATTTTCCTGAAAAACATGGTGCACCAAATTAAGCAAGCCCTTTGATCATTATGCACGCGGTAAACACATACACACACTCAGACACAAAGCACTGGTTATGACAACTTTTTCGCAGCCCAAATAAACACGTTTGCTTCGTTGGCAGTTAGCTTTCTTGTCGCTGTCAGAGGAGTGGGAAATAGTGAAAGGTGCCAATAAGAAAGCTGGTCCAAGAGCGAGTGAAACTGGCAGGAAGTCAACCGTCGATAAAGCTCGCTTATATCGTGCATAATTTAATCGGTACCCAAGAAGCTGCTGTACGTACGTATCTCCGCCATGCATACGTACGCCAGCTTCAGGGTGGTTGACTCTGTGATAATTTTCATCTTGTTTTTCCTTTTGCCGCATATGCCCCACCGTCCGGGAACGACCAGCGTGGACATCGACAGCCGCAAATCGCGAGTCATAATCGAGGTCAAATTCACGGGGTTCTTCGCTTGTCGCGTCCGAGTCCCTTTGCGTTAATGACGTCCAGGTGAGCGCTAATCAGGCAAAAGAAAATAAAGAGACAAGCACCCTTTGTGCAGCTTCACAACGTCGGCGGACTATCAGCCTTCGCAGTATTCAGCTAGTACGTGGTGAAAATCTCTGATGTACGCGTGATTCGCGCAATTACGCACCATATGTGGCAGGGGTCCCCGCGGGTCCAAACCACTGTGCGCGAGTCACTAATTAGTTCCCGCTGACCGTTCGGACTGTCTTACGCATGCCCTGAACGGGGGTTCGTCGGATAGGGTTTGGTCGTGGAAAAAAAAACGTTGACGAATGACGTTGGGGAAATTATTTTTTGACGAAGAAAATAAAAAGAAAACATCTCCTCCATGTTTGTTGTGAAATTGTGAATTTGTGGTGGCTCTGGCTTGAACTTACGCTTCTTCTCACTAGAAGGCGTTTCTCATGATCGATGATGAATATTGATTTAATGGCATTTTCGTTTTTAACGGTGGCACTACACCCGTGTAGGGAAGAAAAGGATGCCTTGATTACACCCAAATTGGAGCGAATATAGTCACTGTTAGGTTGATGTCAGAGTGAGCGCGGAAAGCGGAGCGAAGCGAAGCGATTCAATGCGATGTACTGATAACGCATCACTTCCACTCTGACAGGTTTGCTTTGATCAAATGTAATTTGCTCGCACGCGTGTCTTGACGCTTCGCGTGACGCGTTCACTCTGACATCAACCTTACACTACACCGGTGCAGTGCTAAAAACGAAAACGGCATAAGAAGGAGAATTTTTTTCGAATTCGATCCGAGCAACACAAGCATTAACAAAATGAACTAGTTTTGAATGATGCAAAAATACTACAACAGATAGGAAATGCAACGTCCTTGGTAGTGGACGCAAACTAATCTCAGCTCGAAAACAAAAGTAATCTGGCAAAATACTACTAAAAGGAAGTCTAACGTAACAATAAATATAATAAAAATCTTTCTGAAATCTTTGTATTTTCCTGATGTGCAATTAATCGTTACTAAAAAAATATATCAGAATCCCAGTGAAAATGATTTCCTTTTAAGGGATCCACAATGATACAAACTAACAAAAATTTATACAAGAATGAATTACTGTTGACAGTTTGTGAAACAAGAAATACATTAAGGAACTAAATTAATGAAATATCTCGCTCAGAATAAGGCACGGCTGGATGTTCATTGTATGTCAAGTAGAAATGTGTTATATTTTATTGGACCAACAAACAGAATTCTTCTTTGACCAATGTTGGTGACTGCTCGAACGCGAAGCAAGTTGTTACTACGACGTGTAGTTCGAGAGTGAATCAAAGTTGGAAACTGTAAATTATGATGAGTTGTGGAGTTGTGCAAGTTATCATGAACGAACAGTAATAGTTGATCATCACATAAGTATGCTAGAGGTAAGATGTTATGGGTATTATCGGAGTGCAACAATAGGCTTGAAAAGAGTAGAGTTTCATTGATGATGATTTCGAGACACCGGTTTTGTAGAGTTTGATTTTTTTAGATAAGAGCTAGCGGCGCGACCCTATACCGATACCAAATAGATGAGCTGTGAATGAATGTAACCAAAAAAAAAAGTTTAGGAGTGTACGCTTAGGAACATATGACCCTCCACAAAATACCGCGGTAAGATGCCACATAAATAAATACCCAAATATTTGAAACAGTCCGCTTTTTCAATAATATAATGTCCCAATTTAGAATGACGATGAATTGGTATTATTTAGTTTTAATAAGATTTAAGGACAATAAATTTCCACTAGAATATCGATCGCTCTCCATGGAGTTTATAATAGCATGGATGTCATTGTTAGGATAAGATAGAGCTGTGTCGTCGGCATATAACCGCGGAGTTGCAGGTTACTTATATCATTAATACACAAAATAAATAATAGTCGTCCTATATTGCTACCCTGTGGCACTCCATTGTTGATGGCAGCAATATTGCTACAGTCGCCCTCGATGGATACGAATTGTTTTCTGTTTCTTAAGTAGCTACGGATAATAGAGTTTGCGGTGCCACTGATGCCGTAGCACTGAAGTTTTCCAAGAGGATACTGTGATCCAAAGTGTCAAAGGCTTTTTTGAGATCCGAAAATAAGACACCAATAAGCATAATCTGTCATTAGCACACTGGAAGTGTGTCCAATACAATCCGAACTTCAGCGAAATTGTTTCATATAATTTAAAGCCTTTAGCACTACATGGAATGAAAAGTCCCAGTCCTCTCACAGAAAAGTCGTGGATAGTTTCGAACCGTGTATATTTTTATTGAGAACAAGCCTCTAGATTGCCCAATACCAAATTTCATGACAATCTATCCACTATTATTCGAATAACAGCTGATCGTGTCAGATGAGTTCTAGTTTTCTTCAAGCTATGGAAAAAGAAGCACCAGCGCATTCAAGCATAGAAGACAGACTTGTCCCCCAGCGACTACAGGGTCCGGCACTCGAAGTGTAACAAACTTCAGACCGCTCGCGCAGCTGACGCACGGGCATCAGCTCTCTAGAAATTTGCTAAATGACAGTTCGGAGTTGTATTGTTTACAAGCGCAAGAAAGCATTTTGCCAAAAGTGAACGCGAAAAAAAAATCAGTGATGGATTTAAAACGTAATAGTGTGATTGCTTTATATTTAGATGGAAAATCACAACCAGCGATTGTTCGTGAGCTCAAACACCTTAAAGTGAATAAAGTTTTTGTTTATCGCACCATAACTCGTTACAATAATACTGGTAGCATCGCAAAACGTCATGGAGGTGGTCATCAAAAGACTGCAACGTCACGTGAGATGGTTCAAAAAGTGAAGAAGCGACTTGAACGAAATCCTCGACGAAGTGCCAATCAAATGGCAAAAGAACTGAAAATATCCGACCATAGCATCCGCCGCATACTGAAAAATGATCTGAAGGTCAAGCCTTACAAGATCCAAAAGGCGCATGATCTCACACCGAAGCAGCAACAAGTTAGACTTGAGAGAGCGAAGGAGTTGCTTCGTTTGGCCGAAAGCGGTCAATTTCCGAACATTGTATTTTCTGACGAGAAAATTTTTCCAATTGAGCAATTCGTAAACTCTCAAAACGATAGGGTTTACTTGACCGACCGTTCATACGAGAATTTGAGTCATCGATTGGCCACCAGGATGTAGCACCCGCAACAGATAATGGTTTGGGCCGCTGTAATCGCAGATGGGCGCTCTCCAATCGTTTTCATCGAGCCTGGCGTCAAGGTAAATGCGACATATTATCGGGAAAGTATTCTGGAGGTTGCTTTGAAGCCGTGGGCAGACAAACATTTCGGTGGCAGACCATGGACGTTTCAGCAGGACTCGGCACCGTCTCACAAAGCTCGAGTGAACCAAGAATGGCTGAAAAACAACGTTCCGAACTTCATCACGTCCACACAATGGCTCTCGAATTCACCAGATGCGAATCTAATGGATTATTCTCTTCGGGCCATTTTGGAGAGCAAAGTCCGAACTAAAAGATACACCAGTCTCGAGGCGCTGAAAAAAGATTCGTTTTTTGACCGTCTCAAGGCCATAGTCAAGGCAAAAGGTGGTCATATCGAGCAAAAGTGAATTGATTCTGAATTTTGTATTATTTTTACACATTTTGTACTTTGAATTAAGTAAAAGTAATTTTCCAAACTGAATTTATGGCCTTTTTAATTGGTTACACTTCGAGTGCCGGACCCTGTATTATCTATATCCAAACCTGAAAAGATTTCTCCGGGAAAAAAAAATTCGTCAAATTTTGAAGTCACTGCAGAAACGAAAGCCTATTTTGGAGGCTTTGACAAACCTTTTTTTTCAAAGGGCATCAAAATGTTAAAGGACCGATGGGTCAAGTGTAAGAATAAAAAACGCATCACGGGAAAAAATCGACTTTTTCTTTGTTAGGGACTTCCCATTTCATGTGTATGTTTGTGTATAGCTTCTCTCGAGTGGAGGGGATTTCAAGTCGCTGGGAGGACTAAATTTTCATCATTTTTGTTGCGATGGCATGACAGTAATCGGGAGCTACCGAAACTCAAGAAATTATTATGGGAGACTGAAGCTAGACCGGGCTCCGGGTTAAGCCGAACCGTTTAAATATATTACAAACCTGCAATTATTTCGATCCAATGATTGACTTTGTAAACGTGCTTTCATCTGATAGATAGATGTCAGTTAGTTGGAGGTATAGACGTCAGTGCTTGCAAATAGCATTAACTTTACGTCTGCCTAGCGGTGTATGTTGAACCGTCAGGTCGGCATAGCAGCTCAACATAAACTACTACGCACTGTTGAGTCTAAGACGAAACGTAAAATCAGCACTTTATTATTGTTGTCTCAAACCACGTCATCTTTACTGTTGATTTGAGTTTAAACGACTTATCCCTTCTTGTTTTTTTTATCAGATAATAGTCATTGGTTCCTCAAGGTATTCGATTTGTGCCCAATGCACATAGTAATTTTTATCTTATTTTTACATTTCGTCATGTGCATTAGCAGTTAAAAATTAGCTGCTTGTGCAACTGTGCAATTCAGCATAAACCGTTTAGTATGCGGGAAGTCGTCTGTTCGGTCAGTGAGATTTTGTTTACAGATCTGTGATTTATTCGGTCTTATTTGCCGCTATTTTTCTTACCACATTTTTGTGTAGCAATTTTACGATTCTGCTTATTTGCCATTGATATGCAAACAAGCAGATATACTGGTTGCGGAGATTTATGATTCATAAAGAGTAAATGATTGTAATAATATTTTTATTTGCACCTTTTTACCTTTTTTATATATATAAAAAATAGGTATAGAATTCGCTCAAACTTTCGAAAAATTTTCCGAGGCCCGGAGGGCCGAATGTCATATACCAATCGATTCAGCTCGACGAACTGAGCAAATGTCTCTGTGTGTGTGTGTGTGTGTGTGTGTGTGTGTGTGTGTGTGTGTGTGTGTGTGTGTGTGTGTGTGTGTGTGTGTGTGTGTGTGTGTGTTGTCAACTAAGAGGTCGAGATCTCAGAGATGGCTGGACCGATTTTGATCAAACTAGTCGCAAATGAAAGGTCTCCCCGTCACCCAGAACGCTATTGAATGGTTTTGAGATCGGATGTTTACTTTTTGAGTTATACGAAGCTTTATGTCAAAATTTTCAGTTTTTGTACAGTATCTGTCACATTTGATTTGATCCAACAAGCCATAGATTGTTAAAATCCGTCCATTTTTAACGGAGATATCGATATTTTTGTGATAGCCTTATTCCAGTAGAAGGAATTTTGAGCGCTGTATGAAAAAGCAATGCTTGGGAGCAACATGAAACACGATTTTTATACTGTTACATATAATTGTTTCTAAGTACCAAAAAGACTGTGTACAGCATCCTTTTTTATGACAATTTGCCTCGGACCAATTTCAGCACGGTTCATTTTTGGCAACATAATCTTTCGAATATGGCATATGTAAACCAGATGATACCAGCATTATCGAGTTGGAAGTAATTCCATAATTATATTGATTTAAACTATTTACAGCAATAAATGCTGGAAGAACATGACTTCCATATACCATACGACTCAGTTCGTCGAGATCAGCAAATGCGTGTGTGACAAATAATTTCACTCAATTTTCTCGGAGATGGTTAAACCGTTTTCTACAAACTCAGATTCATATGAAAAGTCGTATACTCCCAAACAAGGTTCCTGAATTACGTTTGGATCCGACTTCTGATTGCGGAACCACAGGATGATATGTGAAACAAAATTAAAATAATGCAATTTATTTTCTCGTAGATGGCTGAACCGATCTAAGATTCAAATGAAATCTGAGAATCATCTATGATTCAAATGAGAGGTCTTAAAATCCTATAAAACCTCTTACTTTTTAGTCAGATCCGACTTCTGGTTTAGAAAATGCAGGGTGATTAGTATAAAAATGTCCATTTCACATAAATTAATCAGGTTTATCGGGTTTGCAGATTTGGATAGTCGATTACCAAATAAATTTATTTCAGTTTGAGCGGTATTCGTTTTTGGATTCGGTATGTACCCCAAAATTTTATTTCGCACTACAATTTCTCAAAGATGTCTACACACTCCTCAGGTGAATTTAACTGATTTCGGCTACACCGATTTTAGAATTCCGGTTCCAGTATCGAATCGATTCTCAAAGCTCAATCATTTTCTCAAAAAAGACCAAATCGAACTTCAAAAACAAATATTACAGGACTTAAGGTCCCATACAATATCGGTGAATTTTATCCGATTCTGGATTTACAGATGATGAGTTTATAAATTTCATGTAAATTGTTTGGCGTAATAATTTATGGCCATTCGAATCATTTTGGGCTATGCTAATTCCTGAATACCAGCTCTGGAAGTACCATAAATAATGACGAAAAACTCTAAAGTGGAACTCGACATCTCATGGAATGTTCAATCGATTGTCACACGCTAAGATTGAAATTCGATATGTTTTGCAGTTTCGGCATTACAGGGTAATAAGTGATTAAAATCTCAATTTGCCGTTTAAAACGACGATAATTAAAATAATGTCATGAGAACTAAAACACCTAAGAATATCCATGCAAAAACACATGCGTATTGATAAAAAAAGGTATCATCTCACTGCTAGGTGGATTAATCACGTTTTTTTATAAATATTAAAAATAGGTATAGAATTCGCTCAAACTTTAGAAAAATTTTCCGAGGCCCGGTGGGCCGAATGTCATATACCAATCGATTCAGCTCGACGAACTGAGCAAATGTCCGTGTGTGTGTCTGTATGTGTGTTGTCTAAGATTCAAATGAAAAATTTTAGGATTCTATAAAAAATCTTGTTTTTCAGTCAGATCCAACTTCGGGATTCGGAGATACAGGGTGTTTTGAATAAAAATGTCTATTTCACATAAATTAAAGTTTATTGGGCTAGCAGATTTGGATAGTCGATAACCAAATAAACTTATTTCATTTTTGGTTGTATTCAGTTTTCGTTTCGGAAGGCACCCAAAAATTTAATTCGCACTACGATTCCTCAAAGATGTCTACATTGATTTTCAAACATTTTGAAACAAATGTAAACTATACAGCTACGCAGGTGAATTTGTCTGACTTCGGCTACACCGAATTTCGATTTCCGGTTCCAGTATCGAATCCTTTTTCAAAAAAAAAACCAAATCGAATTTCAGAAACAAAAGTTCAAATTTAAATAAACTCAGTTTTATTCAATTCTGACTTCTGATTCTGGAATTGTAGGATGATGAATTTTTAAAATTCAATGCGATATAGAAGATGACAATCCTTTAAAGTTGGACTCAAAAATATTGCAATTTATTCGTCATATGGCCATACGAATCGGTTTTGGTTATGCTGGTTCCTGAATACCGGCTCTGGAAGTACCTTAAATTACCCTAAACTCTAAAGTGGAAATTACTTCGACATATTATGGAATGTTTAATCGATTTTTACACTTTTAGATTCAAATTCGATCCGATTTCCAGTTTCGACATTATAGAGTAATGAATGATCAAAAACTCATATTGCCACTTAAAACGACGGACATTAGAATAATGTCATGAAAACTGAAACACCGAAGAATATTCATGCAAAAAACACATGCGGATTGATAAAAAAAGGTATCATCTCACTGCTAGGTGGATTAAGCACGTTTTTTTATTATAGAGGTTTTTCACCTCTTCGGACCAGAAAAACTTTCTGACCCCATGTGCGGGGTTGGGAATCGAACCCAGGTGGGCTGCGTGAAAGGTATCGAATTACCCAACACGCTACACCCGTCCCCTGCTGTAATAATAATATTATTTTTGGTAAATCATCGTTGTGTATTACGCTTATGTCAATCGCTCATGAACAATTTACCATATTCAAAATGTTAGTTTTTATTTATAAGGACCTTTTGAATACAAACGTTCCTTTAAGTTCGTAATTCAGTTTATGTATCGACCGGCTAAGTTCAGTATGCGATTTGTGCTCTGTCACTCCTGAAAATTCCACATTGATTCAAAGAGACAGAATAAATATTTTGATGGCAATAATTGACAAGACTCGACAGAGCTACTTATCGGCTTAAATGGAATCATTTAAACAATGACATAAAATAAAATAGCTGCTGCTAAGAATTTCTTCGGTTCTATCGACACCTTTCTTGGAATTAACATCAATCTTCAAATACCAGACGTGTCAGACCCTCTGTGCTTGAAACCGATCGGCCGCCCGACGCACGCCGCACGCGCAATTCTCCTTGCCCGAGAGATATCATTTAGTTCAATTAGCGAGATTCGCATTAACGTCGCGTTTGCGCTCGCGCCCTGGATCATGCATGCCGGGAACAAACAACAGAACGGCAACAGGTAAACGTAAAACCTACTAGATGATTACCAACACCGGTTGCTACCTGCGAAATGTGATTACATTGCATGTTCGTGTTCAATGCAATTCATTGACGAGAGGTCGTCAGCTCCCGAGTATTGAGCACATATTTTAATCACTTGGCATCTCGTCCTGTCTCGTTCGGCCAGGCAGGACCTCGGCGGTGTTGGTCAATATTGCCTACGGCCTCGATTGATGCGGGCTGTAATAGTCCGCAACGATCTCGCCCTTTTATTATCGTCGTCTAGGCACTAAACAAGTAAAGAGACGAAGACCAACCGCGTGGATGCCTGTCGCAATGGGTAATTGTTAGAGGAGAAGAAAAGGAAGCTGTCCGGTCCTGTCCAGTCCTTTGAGCGATAAGCAGGCCAGCATAGCATCGGAGGCCACCATTATTGGCTTGCTCTGGCGGGTAGTCTGAACTGGTTACGCGGATTGCACACGAGGATCGCAGACTGGTTTACGGTGTGTTGAAATGCACTTCTCTCGCTATTGATGGGAAATAAGTACATTTTCTGTGCGGGGGAACGACGGTCATCGAGACCTTTTTGTCCGAATGTGTTCGATCAGGCCGAGATGAATGTTATGATTTGAAGTGTCATCATTTTTAACGGCTGGCGTTTGGACCCGACTGGTGCTGTTTATAGAAAGCAAAAAAAAAAACCAGGTGGCCTTCTGGTATTTATAAACTTATCCGGTTCTAAGATTACTCCGTTCGTCAGCCGTCTGTGGAGAACTTTCCGATTCGGGAATAAGAATGTCGCTAAATCGCTACAATTGTCACACTGCTGTTTTCGCAGATTAGCTGCCCACGCTCGGCCTGAATTGTGCTATTATGGAATGGGGTGAGATTTTGCTTTTGCTTGGTTCGAATAAATGTTCTGTTTGCTAAGAATTGAGTAGCATTATAGCAATGAGATTGTTTGAAGTGGGAATATTTCTGTTTTTGTGGTTGTGGGCATTTTGATTGTGTTCTAGAGATGTTGAATTTCTAATGGTGCTGTTAATTTTTCATATTTCGAAGTGGGTTTTGAATTACATTGATTGTGTTCCTCTGACGTCAAAATTGAAATTTGTATATCAAATAGCTTAGCTATTGTTTCAGTACAGTTCAACGCGATCGTGATTTTGAAATTGGACTCAAATAGCTGAACATTGCTGATAAAGAATATTTCTCTTAAACAATCTTATTCCAAAACTGCATTGGAACTGGAAACGCACCTATACACTAATCAATGCATTCGATCATAACAGCCTTAAGGCATATTGGGTATAGAAAATTACTCTGCAGAAGCAAAGCTATTCGAGGTGGTGACCTTTTGACCACCTTCATAATGCTGCACGGAGAGTGCCTTTGTAATTTTCTGCCTTTCGTAAGAGCTGGCTTTATGAAAGGTGCCACGATCTTCACAGCTCCCGTCACTGTACTACCGCATAGCTTTCTTTCGAAGGGAGTTTTTCAATAATTGCGTTAACTCGCATTTATCAATACCGAACACGAGGCCGAAAGCATGCATTATGTGGATTAATATCGATTATATCTAAAATCTCTTTCTTCCGAAGATCTTTGGGAGTCTTGGAATCGATGTTGGATATTCCGGGGCTCAACATTTGCTAATTGATATCCAAGTCACGTCAATGAAAAACTTTTTCTCGGCAATCTCAATCACGTTCACGTTTTGTAGCTTTTCTTACGTATATTACACCAATTGCTTACTGTTCAAAATTTGAACTAGGTGAGACTACAGAATTCGATGCGTATGTATTCTTATTTTCCATTCTGACAAGAATTAACTTAGTTTTCGTTACTATATGTGATATAATTTTATGTGTTTCCCGAAGAAGTCATTTGGGACCATACTATTTATACTTTATTAATGAACAATTTATTAGCTTTGCGACTATTTGTTGTTGTGATCTTTCTATGATCGGTGGCACTGGACTATGATAGCCATATCTGACTGGTGTATCAGGAATCACAACTAATTGGTTCAAGTGGAACGTTCCCCTAGTTATTTGGAGATTTGTGTCTTGTCGTGGCTTCTCATAATTTTCCTGATGGGAAGGGGAAGACAAAAGGAACATGAAAAGGAATTGTGAAGTGGGTGAGGTGGGAAAGCAGCATCAGCATAATGATTTTTAATACATCATAAGACTCGCCATGCGCTTTTTGCGAAAACTTCATTATCCAATCCATTATCCAGAAACATTTGAATATATTATCAGTATAAACCACATCACAAATATTTTTATTTCTGGTGCTTCGCGGAGCATGTGATTAGAGCATGTAAAGTATTTTTTTTAAATCAGACGAGAAAGATTATTTTTCTACAATTGTTTATATGGCTGGAATTATAAAATATGAGAAATTAATTAGTTTTCATTTTCATAGATTATAGTTTTCATTTTGATAGATATTATATATGATGTATCCGAGAATACCCTTTCGGCGAAATGACCCTTTCGGCAGAACGACTTTCGGCGAAATGACATTTAGCGAAACGACTTTCGGCGAAATGACCCGCTCCCGTTAAAGTCTACGTAGTCTTCTAATTTCCAAAATTCCGTTTTTCGATTAAGAAACTACTAAATTTTCAGAGCAATTTTACTTTCCTACATAAAGTATTCGTGTCCATGGTTATCGGTTCAATGCATAGGACACTGGTCTTACAATCCAGTAGTCGTATGCTCGAACCCCGACCTGGAAGGATTCGTAGTGTCAGTAGAATCGTAGCACCAGCCATTCAATGGTTCTGTACACTCTGAATCGGCTGCGAAGTCTGTTGAAACAGAAGGTCAAATTCCGGCTTTTAAAAGAAACAGAGAGCTTATTGTATTTGACGTTCTTGTACTTCACAAGCGTTGCCAATTGCTGTGCTCTTGTTAATGGATTGAACGTTTATAACACTATTCCTTTTATTAAATTGAAGCGAACACACCGCTTCGAATTCGAAATACATTTGCTCTTTAAGCAATATTTCAGCTTGTTTTACAGAAGGTCGAAAATGAAGTTGTTTGAAGTGCCTTTTTTATTCGTTAGATTTACTCGTTTCGATCGTCTTATTGTTGACAATACTTTGTTCGTAGTTTTTGCCGTCCCGGCTGTAATGATTTATGATTATAATATAATTAGAACTGATTCACGGTCAGGCGGTAAAACATTTCCAGAAATGGGAAGCAAGTCCTCACATTTCACGTACTCCTATCTGTATGACACTTTGGACAAGTTTTCTGTACAAAAAGTCTTGCAGATCGGATCATCATTGTGACTCAAGACTGTTTGATAAAAGGGCGTATATATTTCCGCATGTATTTTTTTGAAATCAATTCAAACATTTTTGAAAATATATACTCTGGAAAAAAACTTCTTCGTGAATTAAAAAAAATATAGAATTTAAAAAAACGTATTTTGTATTCAATTTGAAATTGTTAGTTAGATTAAAATTTAGATGTTAATGTGTCGAATATCTTTTGTTGTGAATACGACTTATTTACTATGAAACGCCTTTTCAAAATTTACCCTAAACAAGAAAAAATTTCAGTAGTATGAGATAATCACAAATAACTCAAAATTGAAGTTTTCTAAAATATTTGGTATGAACGAGCATTCAGGTGAAATTCAGTGCCAAAATAATACACGCAATATTTCAATAGCATGAATTGAACGAGTCATCGCAGAAATCGAAACTCACAAAACCGAATCATAGAAATATGGAATATGGTTGAGTGCAGTGGAATCACGATCTGTTTTGTTCGTTAGTAGAACAAGAACTAACCATGTATACGTATAGAACATAAGCATGTTTTTTTAAGACGGTGAAATATCTAGTTTGTGAAGTGCAAATCATGTCAGTATATAAGTGAATAATATTTTAATTTTAAATAATTCTCATGAATTTTTGAAGGAATTATATAAACTTCATATCTACGCTTAGCGAGTGGATATCAATAGTTTATATTCAAGAATTTTGCATTTTTAATTTAATCGGTTTTGTCCCCTACACAATCCCGTAATTTTTTGCTCACGTGTGTTCAGTCATATAATAGTACAGTTTCAATTATACAAGTGACACATTGAAAGGTTGCAAAATTCAAACAAACAATCAACTAGTCCATGCGATTATCGATATTTGGATGTGTGAAAAAGTATGTCAGTATTTTTTCGTATTCACGACATCCAGTTATGCCTCTGACATTACCCTCCCACTTTTTTAAGAAACGGAGAAGTCTCATTTCAATCGATGCAAGTCGATCCTGATTTTCTATTGTTTCTGGAATTGCTCATTAGAAGACCGCATGCGTCGTCGGTGTCCCGCCATTTTGAATGGGTTGTCACTAGGTAAATGTTCATGAAATGACTCAAATCCGTGTTATGTTATTTTTACCAAATTCTTTAAATTCTACAGATGCTTGTCAATTCTTAGGTGTGTATAGAAATTTGGTGTTGCAGTTTTGAAAATGACGATACGGAAAGATACTTTACTTTTTCACTTTCACTTGGGAGAAGGTGTCTAAAAGTCATTTAATGTTGTGCATTATAAAAAAAAACCTGTTTTAATCGACCTAGTGGTGTAATGATGCCATTTTTCTCATCGATTTTTGAAAGAAAGCAAGAGATTGTGTGTGAATTAACTAGTAAAACACAGAGAATGAAACAGTGCTTTGCTCGCGTAGGTCATCCTTACGAAAACGAAGTGGATTCACTATCAAAGACTGTCCCAGAAAGTATGGACGCACTTTGATTTCGCTTTAAATAATTCACAAGTGTTAGATATTCAAATTTTATTCGATATACTGATAATATTAGACTACAACAACAGAATATTATTCTCAACATTTGCTACGTAGCCATTGTAGACTAGCTGATGCACCTTCTTGCGAACGTTCCTCATTAAATTCCGTACAGACTTCTTTGCGACAAGTTTTGACACTTTTTTTCAATCTTTTTCGAACTGTTGAATGGTTTCGGCTGCCGAGACATGTTTCCTAAGATGTGCCTTCGTTAATGCCCAAAATTCCTCAATTGGTCGAAGTTGTGGGCAATTTGGTGGATTCATGTCTTTTGGGACGAAAGTGAAATTTTTGGTAGTATACCATTCTACCGTTGATTTCGAGTAGTGGCAAGAAGCAAGAACTGGCCAGAAGACAACAGGATCCTTGGGGCTTCGAATCATGGGTAGAAGTCGTTTTTGTAAACATACCTTGATGTATATTTCGCTGTTCATTGAAGCAGTGGTGATGAAGGCTTTCGAAATCTTACCGCAGCTACAAATTGCTTGCCAGACCATAGCTTTCTTACCAAATTTTTCGACATCAATCGATGTCTCGGACTGTTTTAACATTTGCCCTTCTCGCACCGTATAATATTGTGGTCCCGGCAAGGATTTGTAATCGAGTTTCACGTAGGTTTCGTCGTCCATGATTATGCAGTTCAAACTTCCAGCAAGAACAGCTACGTTTTGGTTGTTTCTGCTTCTTATAGGTTCGAAGATTCAAACGTTCAAAGCACGAAGAACATTTGACTTCGAAGTGTCCTCTTTTTTGGCCACATCCCGAACTGAAACCTCCTTCTTTTGCTCGAACGCCTTCAGTATACGTTTATCCAACTGAGGGTAAGCAGGACCTTTTTTTCGATCCGTTTCCGATTTATCCTCAAAGGATCCTGCACCATTTGTACACAAATTTTCGACGTTGTTCCGCTGAAAGTCCACGCATTTTGAAACAAACTAATAAAAACGAATAAACAACTGCACAAGTGGTTAGAGAAGAGTGTAAACAACAGGACGCAGCCATAAAACTCTACTAGTTTCTATTCAAATTTCGAAGATTTTATACAATTTTGCCATCGTACTCTGAATGACGATTTAAATGTTTGCTGTATACGAAAATCTGCAGTAATTTTTGGTAGGACCATAAGACCTTTCATTTGACCCTAAGATTGGGAATAACGGTTTTGAGTCTAGTTTACAACATTTTTTACGGTTTTTGTTTTGCCAGTTTAAGTAACTGTGTACAATATTGAACACACTTCACCCTATAACTCCGAAATTGGAAGTCGGATCCCGATGAATTTCAGGAATTCAGTATGAGACCGGAATACCTTTCATTTGAATTTATATTTGTGGAAATAGGTCTAACCATCGCTGAGAAAAGTGAATGAGATCCATTTTGGTATATATGACCACTTTTTCCGGTGCTTCCGGAAACAGAAACCGCGAACCAGGATAGCCGGAATCGGTTTGTTTAGTTGCCTACTGATAATGACTATCGATTTGTGCAGTTTTGAGTCAATCGGTTTAAGTGATGGTGTACAATATTAAACACACCGGAAGTCGGATCCGGATGAAATTCAGGAGTTCCGTATGGGACCATGACACCTTTCATTTGAATCTAAGTTTGTTAAAGTCGGTTCAGCCATCTCCGAGGAAAGCTAGTGAGAACATTTGACACATACACATACACACACACAGATATTGCTCAGATCGATGAACAAGTGATTGCATAACCTTTCTATATGAGATAGGCAAAACATGCGAATACTACATCAGAGAACTCAAAAGTGAAAATTTATAAATGTAAAATGAAGAGCATGAAGGAGGATCGAATCTACATGAATTAGGATATTTATTGAACATCACAATACTTGGATTCCGTACGACAATTTTCAAACATCGAAAATCGTGGTAAGCCCGTTTTCGTTACTCTCGTACTTCATCAATGCCCGATATCCTCAATTCTAAGAAATTACAGATCTCTAAGGTCGACAATTGATGCGTTTGAGCCGAGCCTAACGTCAGAAACGACCGGAAACTACAATACCCGACCGCTTATTGCAAGCATTGCCAAAAATTACCTGCAAATATGCAATGCAAATTCCTCTGAAATAGGAAGGGTTATCTCTCCCGCCATGCAGCCAAGATTTAGCACCTTCGGATTTCTATCCGTTCCGATCTTACTGTACAGCGGATAGTTTCTTTCGAAGTATTGGAAATGGCTTCGATTGATGGATTGACTCGAAACCAAAAAGTTTTTATTTAAGTATCATGAAGTCATGATCTCCTAAATATAGTCTTAAAACACACAGACATAAGTTGAATCATCACAATCGTTATAACTAAATAGAAATCACTCCGGGATATTATTGTTAGTGTCACTACCAACATTTGTTGCCTCAAAAACCACAAACCAGCTTTGATTTATTTATATGGGTTGATTTTCGGTGTACACTTTTCCATCGTGTGCATTACACTTTCGATGAACCACATCAGCTAATGAATGTATCTCTTGTTAAAGGAACGGTATCCAATCCAATCCATTCCACTCACCACATAGGTATTGCGTAAAACAATCCGTTAATTGCGCCTGGCAAGTACCTTCCATCTGTTTCGTTACACGAATCTAGCATAACAGTGAAATGCTATCCAATTGAACTGGAACTCATTACCGATGCCTTTATTGCATGAGTTCAATAGTGAGATGTGAATGGCTTATGCAACAGATCATCCATCTGAAGTAGCCTATCGAATTTAACGGCAACTTTCGTTTTCAATAAATTCCCAAATACTATCACCTATCGTTGAACTTATGTTGATGGTGACATCTGGTATTTGGAAACTGATTTCCAAAAATAACCAAATTAATCGAATCGAAAAAACAACACTATCCGGTTTTCGAATACCAATAAGGATCGCAGCTATGCAAAGTGCCCTCAAGAAAGAGAAATCGGTGATTAGGAAATCTCTATTACCACTACCGTTAAGATGACACAACTCGGCGGTCTTCGAACTCCGCTCGGATGGTTGCTCAGCGTCAACACCGTCCGACCATTTTCAAAACAAATCTCGCGATCGCTGATCGCTGTTTTATGCGAGCTCGAAGGAAGAGAAGGAGGAGGAGGAGGAAGGACGAAGGTACCACCACGTGTTCCTCAATGACCGCCGATGGTATCTCCTACGATGTGGCACTAGGGTAGCAGCGGGGATTTCTTTTCCCATTGGACCCTCTCCAGTTCACAAGTTCACCCCGAGATGAGATGCTGCTGCCGTTAAAGTGCCATCATCGCCGGCAGTGTTCGAAGTGATTTTTTTTCCTGTTGCTTCTACTTCGAACAACTGTTGGCGGCTGATGTGATGAGCGAGGATGACGGTTTCCTCTTATAGCGCAGTCCACCCGAAAAGCGATCCAAGAGTTCGCGTTATCGCTTCCGCGCGGTCGTGATCATCTATCATGATTGCAATAATTTTCCGTTCGTTGGTTTTCTTGCCGTCTTCGTCTGAGTTCGTTCTGTCGGTAGTTCGAGCAGTTGGTATGCTATGGAGGTAGGTTTCATGTTTGATGCTGATAGCTGAAGCCCTTGTCCTCAACGATGATGATGATGATGATGGTGATGATGGCGTCGATCGCCTGCAGTACAAAAACAAACAACTGTGGAATACTTCTGTCGGTTCCTGTTTTATATTAATGAACTTGAAGTGTAAAATTGATAACCACTGTATATGTATAACGCTGTGATAAAATATTTAGACAGCATATGATGTATGAAAAGGTTGAACAAATCATCTGCACTGTGTTACTTCAAATGTGAACAGCTCTGTATTGAATTCGTACCGTAAAAAGCAATTTGAAAAAAAAAATGTAATGGCTACCAGTTTGTAATAAACAGTTTGAATTTATTATTCTTGATAATGACTGGTTTACATTTATACTGAGCGGATTTTTTATCTTTTCCGTTTCAGGTGTATGTACTTTTATGAAGAGGATGTCCTATTTGGAATTGAAAGGCTTGCAAGCTTCGGTGCACCGAATAGTGTTTATTTTAATATTCATTATATTTTCGGAACTGTCAATATATTTTACCTAGAAGTTCAATATACCAATATTCTTTCTGATCAAAAACAAAATAAGCCGAGAACGATTCCATGTAATCCCATGTGCGGTGGGAAGATTTCAGAACCGGTAGCGTTGTAATGAGTTTCAGTTTTATAACCCCGATAACAACCCCGACTGCAGAGATTACGCAACATGTACCAGCAGATTTTGGTTCACCATCCATCAAGGCGAAGCTCGTTTTGTGGTGGAAATGGCGAGCATGAAAAATGATCGAAATGTAATCACAGGGGCAAGTAATTACCACCCCGAAGATCCCATTAACCTCTGCTACGATCGGAGCACTGTGGACCGGTAATTAATCTTTCATGGGAAAAACGACCGAAAAAAGTGAATATCTTCAGCTTTATTATGATATTTAATGTGTTTCCCCCGTAAAAAAAACGAGATAGCTTTCCCATGTGAATGAAATCAACGTTCAAGCATTTAGAGTGATCCAGTATGTGATGATGGCCAGTTGATTATGTAACGCCACCGGTCCCTTATGCCTATCTAGATGTCCGCGTTTTCCATCATTGCCGACTTTTGTTTTGCTTCTCTGCCCTGTAATCTTTTCGTTGCCAATTATTGTTGCCCGACTGGATCAGCGGTTATGAAGATATACTCTCTTGGCAGATTTCTGTATTATAGTGCTTGATGAAAATGCCTGTCCCATTTCACTCTGTTGTGTAACGAAAGTGGGAAAACCAGTACAGTCTGAGGATAAAAATATATGAAACTATAATTTATTTTGAGTCCTATTAAAATCGATGCACGATCACAGGAATATGACCGTATTTCCGAACTAGTATCGTTGGTTTGGACTGATGTAATTGAATCAAATATATTTAGGTTCAATTTTTACAACAAAATTCACTTTCACTTCTTTATGTGGAAAAAGTTTAGTCGCCATACGCGTAGTTTCAAAAAGTTGAGCAAAATGGAAGACGAGAAAATCAAAAATATCGTGATCGGTGACATATCGTGAGAATTTTGAAAGTTGTCTTCGTTATTGTTAAGTAATCCCGTGATCGGCGAGTGTATGATCAATGTCCATGGGAAACAAGCCGCTGGTTAAGGGCTTCCATTGGCTGAAATAAGTGTTCGGAAGTTCTATAGAACAGTGGACGACAGAAGCTTAGCAAGAAGAATGCAGTTTTTTTATTCACCACTGAATTTATCGAGAAACTGATGATCTGGCGAAAAAATTGTAGATAGGATGATCGCAGCTTTTCGTTATCAATAAATCGAGTTGGATCGATGCTGTAACTACCATCTTGCTGAAGTAATGTTATATATTATTATTTCTAGACTTTTCCAGAAGATAGAAGGCGTAGATTTCTAAAGTAGAATAAATATATACTCAGGTGTTTTTCCTTCGACAACCGATGAACATTGCAGTAAAGAAAATGGAATTGGCCGACGGGGAAAAGAGAAGTAGCGGTAGTTAAAAGATGCTTCATGTTTGAGGAGTATTGAGTGCACAAGTCATGTTTTGGGCGAGCCGATTCTGCTGATGAAAAATCCTGCCAAAAGATGTCGGCCGTGCTGACTCCGTTAAAAAAACACGAACGTGAGCGCACATCGGAAGAGTGTTTGCTAATGCAGATGCCGAATCTAGTGGACTTTTTTCGTCGTTCGGTAACTGATGATAAAACCAGCATTCAGCCAGTGAGCAGTTCGTTCGGTTCGAAGCCGGTATGAGTGCTCCGATGCGGTCTCACTGTGCTATACGAATAGAATGTAGCCAACTTGAGTTTCGGTAGTAAATGCTACAAGTGAATCACGATCTTGTCAAAAGAAGAGACTTTACTACGTTATACGCTTTGAACATATTACAAATAGTTATAAACAATATGAATAAAATATTTAAAAGTAACAGACTTGGAATTGAAACACTGATGAAGGTTGCAAATAGTTAAGATTATTAAATACATTGCGATTAAATTGGCAATTAACTACTTAGCCATCATAGACTAGCTGGCGCACCTTCTTGCGAACGTTCATCATTGAATTCCGTACAGACTTCTTGGCGACAAGATTTGACACTTTTTTCTAATCTTTTTCGGCTGCCGAGACATGTTTCCTAAGATGTGCCTTCGTTAATGCCCAAAACTCCTCAATTGGTCGAAGTTGTGGGCAATTTGGTGGATTCGTGTCTTTTGGGACGAAAGTGACATTATTAGTAATATACCGTTGATTTCGAGTAGTGGCAAGAAGCAAGATCTGGCCAGAAGACAACAGGATCCTTATGGCTTAGAATCGTTTTTGGAAACATTCCTTGATGTATATTTTGTTGTTCATTGAAGCAGTGATGAAGGGTTTCGAAATCTTACCGCAGCTACAAATTGCTTGTCAGACCATAGCTTTCTTATCAAATTTTTGACTTCAATCGATGCCTCGAACTGGTTTAACACTTGCCCTTCTCGCACCGTATAGTATTGTGGTCCCGGCAAGGATTTGTAATCGAGTTTCACGTAGGTTTCGTCGTCCATGATTATGCAGTTCAAATTTCCAGCAAGAATCGTATTGTACAGCTTACGAAATCTCGGCCTGATCGATGTTTCATGTTTCGGACTACATTTTGGTTGTTTCTGATTCTTATAGGTTCGAGGATTCAAACATTTTTTAGCACGAAGAACATTTGACTTCGAAGTGCCCACTTTTTTGGCCACATCCCGAACTGAAACCTCCTTATTTTGCTCGAACGCCTTCAGTATACGTTTATCCAACTAAGAGTTAGCAGGACCTTTTTTTCGACCCGTTTTCGGTTTATCCTCAAAGGTGTTATCCTCATCGAACTTCCTGATTGCATTTCGCACGGCTTTTTCACTTACTCGTTCCATTTTTGCTATCTTTCTCAGTGACAGTCCGCGTTCAGTGCACCATCTGTACACAATTCAATTTTTCGACGTTGTTCTGCTGAAAGTTCACGTATTTCGAAACAAACTAATGAAAACGAATAAGCAACTGCACAAGTGGTTAGAGAACAGTGTAAACAGCAGGACGCAGCCATAAAAATTGACAGATTCTGAACCATTGCGAAATGGCAGCGGTTTTTAGTTGCGTTCATACTTTCTGGGACAGTGTTTAGAGTCTTTATTGAAGACTAATTGATTGTTTCGCTAGATAAAATGAACGTTTTGATTTACGATTTATTAATGTTTTAGTTGGCTTGACTTAAAGTCGCAATAACTATGTTCAGTTTTTGCAATGACTGGGTGGAAACATAAATTGGAGAAGCCAAATGAATGAAAAATTTACAGAAAAGATGATGTTTTGGAAAAAAGATACGCTCAGAGACAGGACTCAAAACCTGCGTTCTTATGCATTCCGTTCATACGCGCTACCATTTCGCCACGACGATTGACGATTGACGTCAAACTGAATCGACTCAGCGTCACGTTCGTCCGTTACATAAAAGCGCGTTTGCAAAGTGAACTCATAGATCGAAATAAGTGTTGGTTCAGGAGATATTTAAGATGTCTTGCTTAACCCTGTGTCCGGACTAGCCCCCGTTTCCCATACATGAAATTACCCAAAACCACTCACCCATGTTTTCACGTGATGTGATGTGATGTGAAGTGAAGCCACCATCAGTTCAAGGACTTGCCAGTGGATGCGGGTAGATTTACAGTAGCCCCGATATAACTCATCCATTCACCTTCTTACTAGAGTGCCTATAACCAGAGTGACGACATCTCATCCGTAATTTTGGCAACAATTCCAAACATTTCATTAGCTTTACATTGAATTGACAGGTCGTTTGCTCGTTTGGAACTGGGAGCTGTCATTCCAAACGAACAGCTGTCGCCACTCTGATTATAGTCACTCTACTTTTTACTATAGCTGTTACCGAAAAGCGAACAAAAAGGGTTGGGCGGATATGTAAGTAGAGTCACTTACTCGTATTCCGCGGGAATATAAGATGCTCTTCCAACCATAATATCCAGTGCATGGATGAAGCATATCACTATACATGCTTGAACCCACCTGATGGTTTGTTTGAGAAGGGCGCGTCAGACTTATTCCAAACCTTCAGAAGGAAACAAGTTTCCTTCAAGTGACTTGGGCTGGCTATCCACAATCCCTCGTCCAGTCATCAATTCGTCCGATGCCCTAATGCTCCCTCTCCTTTACGCCCCGTGCAAAATGTTTTATATTCATAAATACATAGAAACATAGTGTAATATAACATAAAATGATATAATAGATTACAAAATAATATAATATAACACTATGTTCACACTATGAGTTAAAACAAGTTTTAACTCTGATTTCATGTTTTAAGCGAAATAACATGTTTTACTTTTGCGTTATTTCATATTCAGAAACGTCACATGTTTTCCCGAAATAACATGATATAATTGTCAGTAAAGCACAACCCTGCTAGCATTTTCCTTCACATTTCGACTAGAGTGCCTATAACCAGAGTGACGACATCTCAACCGTAATTTTGGCAACAATTCAAAACATTAAATTAGCTTTACATTGAATTGACAGGTCGTTTGCTCGTTTGGAACTGGGAGCTGTCATTCCAAACGAACAGCTGTCGCCACTCTGATTATAGTCACTCTAATTTCGACTATGTCAATTGACAAGCTGTTCAACAACAGCAGTTTTCCATCCAAGTAGCCATGTAATCACAATAAAACAAAACTGGAAACTGGTACCAACGTTGCCAGGTATACCGATTTCTCAGTATTTATACAGATTTTTGCCGTCTATACCGCAATACAGATAACTCACGAATCATACAGATAAGTACCGATTTTGGTTTTTAGCTTGAATAGACATGAGAAAAGGTTGTCGTGGGACCTTTTTTTGCTCACCTCTTGGTGACATTTTCTACTACTTATGTAGAAGAGACTCTGATACCGATATGGTACAGATAGATTTTTGCGCCGAATACAGATTTTTGGAAAAACGACCTGGCAACGCAGACTGGTACAACCCCTTTTGTTTTTAAATTAAAAGATGACTTTTTTGATCATTTGCTGCTCAAAAATATTCGAAACGTTGGCAATAAGCGTGAAACGAAAATATCCTTTATAGCTAGGAGAAGTACCTGACTTATCTCTTAATTTTCGGATGTTGTCAAAATACTTTTCTTTCCTACCTGCGATGTAGGCATTTTTGCAGTTTGTTTATAAACAAACTCAATACCAAGTAATATATCATGAGTATAACATAATCTCAGTGTGAACAGTGCGGTTTTAACTTTATATTACTATCGTGAAAACATGTTATTTTCTGCATGTGTGAACATAGTATAACATAATATAATATAATATATTTTAATTATATATAATATAATACAATGTTATATAATATAATATACTATATTATAAAACAATATATAGAATAACAGTTAATGTAGAGTGTCAGTTATGCTCTTCTATTTTCGCAATACTGCAGGAAGTAGAATATTTCTCTTCTAATAACAATAATAATACATACATCTATAAAAATAATATATGTTATTATTATTGATGACAAATTAATAACAATAACAATAAATATAATAATGAAAATAATAATAAAAAACAATATAATATAGTACAATGAAATATATAATAAATAATAGAATGAATAAAATGATATGTTGCGATATGCTATGATATTATATTACTTGAATTTATATGTCATTTCTCATCCTCTCATTCTGCCATCAACGCATTCCCTCGATCAATTGTCACCACAGACACACGTGTAGACATGAAACAGGAACCAGTGAGGATCAAGCTCACCTTGTGACGACCTTGATAGTTAGTTAAAAGATTACTTTAAAAATGATAACTTATAAGGAAAACAAATTTATATTTTGCGCAGAGGTACGTAGTACTACTCATAATGAACCCTATAATATAATATAATATAACATAATACAACATAATGCAATACAATATAACATAACATAATAGAATACAATATAATATGCAATGCAATGCAGTATAATACCATACAACATAGTATATCACAACATGAAATAGTGTAAGACGATAATATATGAAACAATATGCTATGATACAATATAACAGTTAATGTCGCAGTGTAAGTTACGCTCTTCTAATAATAATAATAATAATAATAACAATAATAATAATAATAATAATAATAATAATAATAATAGATGATGTAACAAACAACAGAACTACATGTTGCAACACACTATGATAAACATTGCACTTTAGGATGGGCTTCAACCTACAAGCCCTTTCGCACCCTCTCATTCTGCTACTAACGCAGAAGGCGATAGCACCCAGTCGACGCCGTTCTATTGACCAAATGTCATCATAGACGCTCGGGGAGGCACGAGATAGGGACTTGTGAGGACTTAGTTATCTCACCATTTGACGACCCCACTCACCCATGTTTTCACGTATATAAAAATTCGACCTGATATGAACAGCTCTGTTGATTCGAATGTCAAAGTGCAAGTGTTTGGTTATATTTTGCTATATCTGTTTCATATTCTCTTTATCTGAACCTGATAAACTACCTGCACGCTACATTGATGAAAAAGCTTTGCGTACGGCAAACCGGCTCTCATCCATTCGAGAAAGCTTCTTACGCGTGATGGCGGTTTTATCATCATTAGATGAAATCATAACAAGAATCAAGATGAATCTTGAATGTGAGCAAGATGTGCTACACAGTTCGTACAATCTCCTCTCAGAGCCTATTGAGGAGTGAAAACCGTGCTGTTTTTCTATTTCGCTCTGCGGTGCTCAATGAATTGAACACTTTCCGTTCCCCGGTGAAAACATTTCGGTTCGCTGAATCATCCGCATCCAGTGCGCATTTCCCGATCTGTTCTTCGGTTCCATCCGTTCCTCCCCCGCTTCGTAAGTTCCTCAGGGTTGTGAAGAAGAAACGCAAAATACCGAAACCAAAAACCTGATCTCGACCATCCGACGACCACTTCAGTAAGGCCGAGGAGGGCCTGGTGCCTGCGAAGTCTTCCGTTGCCAGTTCGTGTAGGGGACACACGGAGACCGGGACCTCGCTGTGGTTGGCTGCGACGCGAAACGAATGTGGTGGATCTTGTTGTATGGTATGTCGTGGCGAACGAGGTGGGCCAAGATCTGGTTTTCGATGAACGCCAGGAGGGGGGTGTGCCGTGAGATCACCGGTGGCAGCCAGGATGCGGCGGGAGGCAAACGGAATCCGATACTGATAAAAGGCCGAAGAGCAAAAACAAGCACAACGCGCAGAAATTTCTCATGTGGAGCCCAATACCTATGTGTGGCAGGATAGTGCGGTTATGCTGCCAAGATTTTATGTATGCGAATGGCGATTTTGCGCAGCCGCCGCCGTTGCCGCGTCAGTCGCTTTTGGACAGTTACGAGTGGTCGTGAAACGTGCTTTCTTAGGCAATGTTGTGTTGTTTTTTTTTTCTCTGCTCGCCCAACCCTGCACCCTGCACCTCCGCAGATATCGCCTAAGGATTTCTCGAAAAAGAACCACACACGTTGGTTGGTTTTCTTGATGAATGTGTTTTAAAATTAAGTGGAATATTTATAAAATCGGAAATAAAACGTCTTCATCTAGCTACCGTTATGCGGAGAATACTACGAAATCAAGACGGAAAAGAGCAATCATCACCCTAGCGCCTTGTTAACGTAGCGAAATTGAAAGTAATTCAGTAGCAGCACGACGCATTAAAGTTGAATCAAACGTGGCCCAGCTGGCCGGCACGCTTAATCCGAACCCCATGCGGTGATCGGATTATTTGAACAACGCCATAAACACCGCATCCGCAAAAGCAACAAACACTAAATTGCGTTCGAACCAATAAAACAACACCAACTAATACGTGTTAAATCAACTTAACGAGCGACTTTGCGCACGTCATTGAAGATGAATCAGAGGCTAATTGAAGAGGTCTAATGGCAGGCGCTCAGCTTATTCAGCCCGGCGCCACGAGGATTGATTTTTTCAACTAGTTTTGAGCGATTGAAACATACACCGAAATGCAATCTCAAACTCGAGTGGAGTGAAATTGAACCATCCGACGAATCGAAAATAAACGGTAATATCGCTAAATAAGCGCTATTCATTGCCAAATCGGAGTGGTGCAATTTGAAGTGATGGTTTCCGATCAACGCTGCGGAGGATGGGATATCATGGCTTGATATGCGTGAGGATGTTATATACTAAGTGCTGACTTTCAGTTTGAGGTCATCGCTTCCGATGTTCAGATTATCGGTGGTGAATTGATGTGTACGCAAGAACTGTTCCACAGTTTTCAATGAAAACGAATTGTGCAACTAAAATGTAAAATCCTGCGATTAATTCTTCTCAAGAGTTAAAACCTTTGATAAAAGCTTAACGTCGAACAAGTTTTGAATCACAAGTGGTAGCATATGGTAATTCCTAGGTCAACCCTTAGCACTACATTTTAGAGTGAATTTTGATGTCCTCTTTGATGTTATTCAGTCAACTCTGATAAAGACTGTCCCAAAAAGTATGGACGCACTTTGATTTCGCTGTAAATAATTCACATTGGTAGATATTCAAATTTTATTCAATATACTGACAATATTAGACTACAACAACAGAATATTATTCTCAACATTTGCTACTTAGCCATTGTAGACTAGCTGGCGTACCTTCTTGCGAACGTTCCTCATTAAATTCCGTACATACTTCTTGGCGACAAGTTTTGACACTTTTTTTCCAATCTTTTTCGAACTGTTGAACGGTTTGGGCTGCCGAGACATGCTTCCTAAGATGTGCCTTCGTTAATGCCCAAATTTCCTCAATTGGTCGAAGTTGTGGGCAATTTGGTGGATTCATATCTTTTGGGACGAAAGTGACATTTTTGGTAGTATACCATTCTACCGTTGATTTCGAGTAGTGGCAAGAAGCAAAATCTGGCCAGAAGACAACAGGATCCTTCTGGCTTCGAATCATGGGTAGAAGTCGTTTTTGTAAACATTCCTTGATGTATATTTCGCTGTTCATTGAGGCAGTGGTGACAGTGGTTTCGAAATCTTACCGCAGCTACAAATTGCTTGCCAGCTTTCTTACCAAATTTTTCGACTTCAATCGATGTCTCGGACTGGTTTAACACTTGCCCTTCTCGCATCGTATAATATTGTGGTCCCGGTAAGGATTTGTAATCGAGTTTCACGTAGGTTTCGTCGTCCATGATTATGCAGTTCAAATTTCCAGCAAGAATCGTATTGTACAGCTTTCGAACCCTCGGCCTGATCGATGCTTCTTGTTTCGGACTATGTTTTGGTTGTTTCTGATTCTTATAGGTTCGAAGATTCAAACGTTCTTTAGCACGAAGAACATTCGACTTCGAAGTGCCCACTTTTTTGGCCACATCCCGAACTGAAACCTCCTTCTTTTGCTCGAACGCCTTCAGTATACGTTTATCCAACTGAGGGTTAGCAGGACATTTTTTTCGACCCATTTTGGATTATCCTCAAAGGTGTTATCCTCACCGAACTTCCTGATTGCATTTCGCACGGCTTTTTTACTTACTCCTTCCATTTTTGCTATCTTTCTCAGTGACAGTCCGCGTTCTGTGCACTATTTGTACACATTTTTTCGACGTTGTTCTGCTGAAAGTCTATGCATTTCGAAACAAACTAATGAAAACGAATAAACAACTGCACAAGTGGTTAGAGAAGAGTGTAAACAACAGGACGTAGCCATAAAAATTGACAGATTCTGAACCATTGCGAAATGGCAGCGGTTTTTGGTTGCGTCCATATTTTCTGGGAACAGAACAATTATGTCGCTTGAGGAATGGCAATATAAATTTGACCAAAATCTTCTGCGTATTAATTTCCCCGTTGATATTCTCGGTCGTGATATACATGTCGCTCTTCTAGCCCCAGGAACAGAAGGCTTGCCACATCAGATATATACTCTGTCACATCCGTCTTTCAGTTACAATTCAGTATTCCTATTCAGAAGTCTGCAGGGCTCAAAAAAATTGGCACTGGAAAAAAGTCCAACGAACTTGGAATAACACGAAAAAATACAATGAATCAAATCCACGGTTTTATTTTTTTTTCCTGTCGTGTTCCTTTTTTAAACCTGATAATATCAGCACCATTTGGTGTTAATTTTGTTAGTACCTAGAATAAGTTACAGTTAAAGCAGTGCACAGTTGCGAAAAATGAATCAAAAACGCAACTTTACTCAATAATTTAATTGAAATCTATGTAAATATTCTCGAAGTAGACTTCTCTTATGCAAAAATTACCCTAGAATCGATTAATAATAATTAGAATAGCCGCTAAATTCACGATCATGCCTGTTTTGCTCCAATTTCTCTTTTTCTGACCATACTTAAAAAAACTGACTGTAAAAATATGGATTCGACTAATCACAAGATACTTTTGAAATTTTCATAAATTCTATAAATGGATTGCTATTAATCAGAACGACCGGAAATAACAATATTCTCAATATGTTTACGTTTCGTCTTTGACTCATCAGTGCATAGCAGTTCAAAGTGAACTGCTTTATGCCAAATTCGGCAGTTCAATTTGAACCGCTAAGCAGACGTAAAGTTTCTGCTTTTGATTTGCAACGAAGTGCAATGCCTTTACTGACGTGCTGAACGAAAGAGCGTTTTCGACTTGAACTGCTATGCACTGATGAGTTAAAGACGAAACGTAAACATATTGAGAACGGTTATGTGCCCTAGCACAAAATTAGACTAACCCCTGAATGAACAATATTCTGTTTAACCTCAAATCTTCTTCTTCCATGAATTTACAGAAAAAAAAACTTGCACTGATCGGTGTTTGGGCCAATTATAGTACACTAAAACAGTTCTATGTTACGCATATAACCCCACAAATTAATTAAAACGTTAACAGAAATATGGAATAAGTAGTTTCCAAGATCGCACGAATCGTACTACATCGCTTTACCCCAATTTTCTCTCGTTACAAATCCTTGCCGGGACCACAATATTATACGGTGCAAGAAGGGCAAGTGTTAAACCAGTCCGAGACATCGATTGAAGTCGAAAAATTTGGTAAGAAAGCTATGGTCTGGCAAGCAATTTAAAGCTGCGGTAAGATTTCGAAACCCTTCATCACCACTGCTTCAATGAACAGCGAAATATACATCAAGGAATGTTTACAAAAACGACTTCTACCCATGATTCGAAGCCACAAGGATCCTGTTGTCTTCTGGCTATATCTTGCTTCTTGCCACTACTCGAAATTAACGGTAGAATGGTATACTACCAAAAATGTCACTTTCGTCCTAAAAGACATGAATCCACCAAATTGCCCACAACTTCGACCAGTTGAGGAATTTTGGGCATTAACGAAGGCACACCTTAGGAAACTTGTCTCGGCAGCCGAAACCATTCAACAGTTCGAAAAAGATTGGAAAAAAGTGTCAAAACTACGGAGTTTAATGAGGAACATTCGCAAGAAGGTGCGCCAGCTAGTTTGCAATAGCTAAGTAGCAAATGTTGAGAATAATATTCTGTTGTTGTAGTCTAATATTATCAGTATATCGAATAAAGTTTGAATATCTAACACTTGTGAATTATTTACAGTGAAATCAAAGTGCATCCATACTTTCTGGGACAGTCTTTACAACTATTATTTAATTGATTGATATTTATAATGTTAATTTTGTCAGAATCATAAAGAAATGCACAAATAAGCGTATGTTTGGTTCAATATCGAGATTATTATCATTATTTGTAGCCTTGTACCACAGAAATTATGTCGTTTAAAAAAACCGTTATGTGCCAATTCTGGTCGCAAGTATTGTAATACTGAGGCATGAAACAATAATATTTTGGATTCAAGTTCTCCAAATTCATGATTTTAATATGAATGGATTCAAATCTAAATATAGGTTGTTGGAAACGTTTCAACCAAACTCGTCCATCAACCGAAAATTTGACTCATTTCACTAAACTCCGAAGAAATCTACCTGAGTGCGGTTATGCAACCGCATACGAAAAGTATCGGTTTTTTATTCAAAATCCCCTACCCGGCTCACCTCTCATAACGCCGCTCGTCCCGCGTACTGATGCTGCATGCAAAGGCGAGTGAATGGTCCAAAGCGCGCGAAATCAAGTTTTCTTTCTGTTTCTTGACTTTCCTTCTGCTCTCCCCCATGTGGGTTCGCTGGATTCCATTAGGGCAAACCTTCTCCATCACAGTTCAAGTATGAACCCAGCGAGCCGACAGGCGAGAAAAGCTTTCGTTAAGTTCGAACTGTAACAAGTATGTTTTTTCTCAAAGTTGTTTCACATATTTTTTTCTCTCTCTTCTCCTCTCTATTTTAGGTTTTCGAGTTTAAATTTTAGGACTTCAACGGCTTTTATTTTGCACAACGGCGTGACGACGCTGTACATCGGCGAAGTTGTTTTTATAAATCTGTCCGGTATTTGGAGCTGGAACTCGGTTTGCTACGGATGTGCAAGGTGCCTGTCAGTGCTTTCCTCGTATCTTGTCTTAGCCAGAAGGGACACTACAACAGTCGTGCGGTAGTCTATTGCGATGAATTCGATACCCGCGGGGTCTTTGAAGTGTCGGAAGGGAGATAATGAGCCATAATGGTACAAAGTGATAAAAAATTACTTTACACAGAGTGAGTAACTTAATAGGAGCAAAAAATGCCTCACGGTGCTTCTTTTTGTGAGTGAGTGAGCTAAAGATAAAGTGGAAACGAAAGATGATAGAATAGCTTTTCGGGATAGGCGAAGGTTGAAGATGATAAGAAAGCAATTTGTGAGTCTTCGCGCAATGGAATATAAAGAATGTGGTGATCGTGAAGAAAAAGCCATGGTTCACTAGAAGCGGAAGGAAAAAGATGTGGTATTTCAATCTATTCATTTAAGTGCCTTGGGACGACCGCATTAGAGCGCTAGTGATTGTGTAGTTTTTGTTCTAGTGTCTGCGACTGACGACAGTTGTGAAAGCTATAGCAGAAAAAAAGAGAAAGAAAAAAGGAATGCCTTTCTAGCTAAGTTAAGTTATCAACGTGCCTTGGAAACTAGCAACAGAGCGACAAGAACGCCCTTTCAACACATTCCGCATCGATTCCATACAGCATTCCCGTAGTCATGTCAACAAATAGTAATAACCTGAAGTTATCTGGAAACATAATCGGTCTGACAAGCAATAAGCAGCCCCAACTACAGAAAAACAAATTGAAACAAGCACCGGTCACAGCGGTGCCATCGAACCCAGTCCAGCCAAGTTCGGCAGTTACAGGTCCACCGGTAGTGAACGGTGGAACGAAGTCAGTTCAAACGCAGCTGGCCCAACAGAAACAAGTGTCTCAGCAGTCACAACAAGTGGGTTCCCATATTCCTCCTCGGTATCAACCACCTCCGCAACCTCCTGGAGGAATACTCAAACACATCAACCACAACGGAGGTGCCCCACCATTAGCCAGGTCATCGACCGTTCCTATCATAGCATATCCTACGGACCTGAACGGAGGCTCCCATCCTCATCTCAAGTTTCCCCCAGAGATCCCCAAATCCAGCGGTCTGTTTATTCCGGAAAACCTCAAACACCAATTGAATCCATCCCGGCTCGCAGTACCACGATCCCATCTACGATTTTCAAATCAACATCAGATAGCTCCGAGTTCACACAAACCAAATCATCTCCAGCAACCGTCGCACCATTTACCACCTCCCCACAATAGGCTCAGTTCCGAGTCTTCCTCCGAAGACCAGACAACCACCAGCTCAACACGATCCCTCCAGCATCACCTGAATTCCAAACCACAACAACCATCCCCCCAACTGAACCAGCAATCCCAGGGTCACATCCAGCAAACCACTGCGATTATACACCATCATCAACCTCCCAGTCAGCAGGCTCCGCCAGTTCCACCATCAGCATCGGCCAACGCCCAGCATCAGCAACACCCAAATCAACATCACAAGCAGCTTCAGCAACACCAGCTGCAACAACAACAGCAGCAACAACAGCAACAACAACAACATCAACAACAACAGCAGGAGATGCTGAAATTCGTCCGCAAGGCGGAGTCGGAAACTTCGTCAACGCCAACTTCGTCCAGCGGTGGCCGGATATCGTCGATCGAGCAAAGCCGACACTTCCAGGTAGGTGCCGCCACGTTGAAAACAGGTTCTCCGATTCACACCGGACCTATGCTCTACAACTTGCACAATTGCAGCCAGAGTCAAGTGTGGTCAATAATGTGTTGGCAAATGGAAAGGAGCAAATAAAAAATGAAACAATATAGAGATAGAGTTTTGCCGCAAATCTTTCACTTTATCTGCAACCGGTGTCTGGTGTGCGGAATAACCGTTGTGTGAATGACCACGGGGACCGGAGTGCGGACAAACGGTGTGTGGTGGGTGACTCAGTGCCAACGAGTCAGTCAACCGAATATGTTTCGCCTTACGGTGCCGCGGTTGCGGTGGTCATTGATCGGCACAGCATCCATTTCACACACACACGCACACTCCGCAGTGACCAAAGCGCGAAGGTGAAAGTTTTGACCTTATTCTCCGGGGTGCTCTCGGTCTCGTCTGCCCGGTTGAACACATCGAATGATAAATATGTGCTGTTTGTTTTGGTCATAATTGGATGGGACTGTGTGTAAGCGTGTATGTGTGTGTGTGTGTCTTTGTGATGGGAAACAATTTTCACTTTTGTTTGTGAATAAATTTAGTGATATTGAACCGGATTCTGTGGGTTTTCGTCAGTTTTTGATTAACCGTGTCGTGCTTGAAAAAAAAATTCGATTGAAATCAGTCATTGCCCGGAAGATTGAACTTGTCACTGATCGATCGGTTATGAATTATAATTTACCGACAAAGTGACAGATAAACGTTGGACCCTAACTTTCATCGATTATTTTAATATCTTCTTCGTTAAAAATAAGGCAAGTTGTTGAATTTATTTACCATGGCATTGATGCACCATTTATTGATTGATTCATTTAGGAGCAAATACGATGTATTCTAATATAACATAACGTACTTAATGAATTTTATAATTGAAAATTTCCTAATTATCTTTTTTTTTGTGGAATCGTAGAATCGGTCGGCTACGATGTATTATCTCCTTTACATCAGTACTGCTCGAAATTTTGAAGTGAGCAATGGAAACAACAGGAACAACAAACGACGTCTAAAAAAACACCACAAAGTAATAGAATTGATAGGCATCGGAACGATTCTACTCGGAGTCTACATGAAGCTAAAGACTCACCGAAAAATGAATTCATGTACGACTCAATTTTGCATAAATTTTATATGGAAGCTGTACCAAAAAACATCATAATTAAAATTGGTCGAAAACGGTTTACTCAGGCAAAAGCAAATTTTTCAGATTGGGGTTCATATGAAGCGTGTCTGTTTGAGAAACAGTACCAAGTTTTTCCAGCGAAATTTCAAACGGTCGATTAAAGTGAATGTTTGAGGGTGCTTCTCAGAGCAAAGGTTCGTTTCCTTAGAGCTTGTCACGAAGAAACTTTGTTCATAATTTCCAAATTCTTGTTTTATTCTGCCACATCTATTTCGTTTCCCTCAACGTAATCCTACCCAGCCCAACGCACTTGTGCCAACGTTTTTTTTCAATCCTCAAAACATTTGTTAAAGTCAAGTACTTGCTCGCGACATACACACTAAGATTTAATTCCTTTGTTCGGTAATATTTTTGACGAGAAATTTCGGTAATCTATAGAAATGACCGATATTTCGGTACATGAGTTTTCTTTTACAATAATTACGCAAATTTTTACCGGTCGATCAGTCTTACGTAAATTTTCATTACAGAATTTTGTAAATAGATATACAATTCATACGGTAAATCTGAATAGTTGCCGAGTACGGTATAAACCATACTGTCCGTATAGTAAAATTATCTTCCAATAACCGAACTTCTGTGAAAACTGATTGTCATGAAACTAACTGTCAAACAGTTTTTAGTAAGTGTCTTTTTATTAACCAAACAAAAAAATCATTCATCGAATGGATTGAGGTACAGGTGCAAAAGTTTTTAAAACATTTGAACCACTAAAAGCTTTTTGTTTATTTATAGGCAGAAAATAATTTTGTATCACTTGTCCCCTTGCTGCTTACACAAATTCGAGGGTAATTTCTGGTGGAGTCGACGAATTGTGCAGTACTTTGGAAGGCGCTCATAATTCCGGTCAGCCGGAATATTTGACCTTTTTTTTGTGGAATAAAACCATAGCCACAACAGGTTGGAATTTCCTTCATTCGTTTTTGTTTTTAACCAAAGGAAAACAAACAAACAATGAATTACCGAACAATCAGTTAGATCGAATTGGTTTACAGTGTACGGTAGTTGTTTGACAGTTCAGCAATTACCAAACGATCGGTAATCAATTTAATCACCGAACTGATTACCGAAGGTTCAGCTGTTGATAATTCGGTAAAAAATTACCGAATTCTGCTAAATTTTCTAAGTGTGTACAATTATCACCGAAGGCCTTTTGTAACATTTTGAACGTTTCGGCACCAGAAATTTGATTCCGCACACAAAATTTAATGGAACTTCTTTGTTGAATAATTTCACTCATTTTAAAAATCGCCGATTGCACTTGCTTCAGAAAGACAGTCGTATTCTAAACACTAATTAATATTTTGACGTATCACAGATGTAACTGACAGTCATACCAACCTAGAGAAAAAATTCGACGAATAAGGTTTCCACGCGAAATATAATTCAAAAGTTTTACTACTTTTTGTCCACAGTAGTATTTTTTTCGTCAATTTTCATTTCTACGGAATTAGAAATGTCTGATAGCTGAAAAACTGAAACTTTTTCACAGTGTGTCTCTTTGGGTCGGAGTAAATCGTTTATTTGATAAAGCACTCATACGCCCTAACAAAGAAAATAAATAAACCGTTCATCTGATTGCGATTCAATTTTTCAAATATCTATGACAGAATGCTCAACAAATCGTAGAAGTTTTGGGGATTGTAATCCTGCATTCTATTATCGGGTTAGGAAAATTTTGCAACCTTATATGATTTCGTAAATATGTGATTACATACGTTTTCTGAATGCATTATAAGTCTAATCATCATATATTGAATTCTCGTTTCGTCTTCGACTCATCAGTGCGTTGGCAGTTTAAGTTGGACTGCCACCTTATGGTTCAACGTAAACCGCTAGACCGTTAATGAACAGTTAGATGGCGTAAGTAGTAAACGTTAGTAGTAACTGAAACCGCAGCACAAACTTCCCGATCAACATATCGTATCTAAACTATTTCTTTGTTTGATACTTGTTAGTAAGTTTTGATATTTTAACTACTAACGAGACCAGACTTACATCAGCACTTGCTACAAAAACAGCTTTTTGTTATAAATTTGTAACGGCTTGATGATCGGGTTTATAATATTGTGTGATGTGATGTGATGTGATGTGAAGTGATGCCACCATCAGTTCAAGGACTTGCCAGTGGATGCGGGTAGACTTACAGTAGCTCCGATAAGACTCATCCATTCACCTTCTTACTGTAGCTGTTACCGAAAAGCGAACAAAAAGGGTTGGGCGGATATGTAAGTAGAGTCACTTACTCGTATTCCGCGGGAATAAAAGATGCTCGTCAACCATAATATCCAGTGCATGGATGAAGCATATCGCTATACATGCTTGAACCCGCCTGATGGTTTGTTTGAGAAGGGCGCGTCAGACTCTGTTCAAACCTTCAGAAGAAAACAAGTTTCCTTCAAGTGACTTGGGCTGGCTATCCACAATCCCTCGTCCAGTCATCAATTCGTCCGATGCCCTGATGCTTCCTCCCCTTTACGTCCCCGTGATAAATGTTTTATATTCATAAATACAATGAAACATAGTGTAATGAAATTAATATAACATAAAATGATGTAATAGATTACAAAATAATATAATATAATTTAATTTAATATAATATAATACAATGTCATACAATATAATATAATATATTATAAAACAATATATAAAATAACAGTTAATGTAGAGTGTCAGTTATGCACTTCTATCTTCGCAATACTGCAGGAAGTAGAATATTTTTCTTCTAATAACAATAATAATATCCACATCTATAAAAATAATATATGTTATTATTATTGATGACAAATTAATAATAATAACAATAAATATAATAATGAAAATAATAATAAAAACCTGTTTTAATCCACCTAGTGGTGTAATGATGCCTTTCTCATGTACATATAATATTGTGGTATTCTATTCAAAAATTTTCTCTTCGATTTTTGAAAGAAACCAAGTGATTGTTTATGCATAACATACAGTATAAAACAGTGCATTGATTGCGTAAGCCATCCTTAAGAGAACGAAATGGGTTCACTATTATATGCACTTCCGGCACCGGAACCCGAGAACCGGCATAATCGAAGTTTTGAGACCAGTTTAGAAAAATTTTCACGTTTTTTGTTTCGCCGGTTTAAGTGACGGTGTACAATATTGAACACACTTTACCCTATAATTCCGGAACCGGCGGTCGGATCCGGATGAAATTCAGGAATTCCGTATGGGACCGGAAGACCTTTCATTTGAATCTAAGTTTGTGGAAATCGGTCAAACCATCGCTGAGAAAAGTGAGTGAGATCCATTTTGGTACATATGACCACTATTTCTGGTACTTCCGGAACCGGATACCGGGAACCAGGATAGCCGGAATCGGTTTGTTTAGTTGCCTACTGATAATGACTTGTGTAGTTTTGAGACCAGTTTAGAAAATTTTTCACGTTTTTTGCTTCGCCGGTTTAAGTGACGGTGTACAATATTGAACACACTTTACCCTATAATTCCGGAACCGGAAATCGGATCCGGATGAAATTCAGGAATTCCGTGTGGGACCACGAGACCTTTCATTTGAATCCTAGTTTTTCAAAATCGGTTCAGCCATCTCCGAGAAAACCTAGTGAGATCATTTGACACATACACACACACACATATACATACACACACACACACACACACACACACACTCAGACATTGCTCAGCTCGATGAACTGAGTCGAATGGTATATGACACTTGGCCCTCCGGGCCAATTTTCACTAGTAGACTGTCACTAGTCACTGTGTTTCGACGATCGAAAAAAAAACGTTTGCACAAGATATTGACGCAAGTCACACGTTGTAAGGAAGAACGTTGTAAAAAGCAATGCTTTTGAAAATGAAGACAAGTATTTCATAATTTATTTATTTGAGATCAATTTGATTCCAAACAATTTTTCGGGAATTGCTTCTTCGCAGCGGTGAAGATCACACACGAGCTGTATTTTTTTTCTCATTGAATAAGCCTTGTGGAACATGTAATAGTCCGAGAGAGCAAAACCGGACTAATAGGGTAGATGGGGAAGTAATAAGAGCCATCGGTCGTTTATTGTAGCATTGTTTACATTTTATCTCCTCCAATCGCTATTGCAATGCGTAGTATTAATCGCTATGGATGGTGTTCTCTTTTCGAAGTATTCCATGCCTCCCTAGGCCACTTAGTAACACTTAAGCCGGCTTCGATCCTTTACCAGGAACCCATTCTGCTCTCTGGTGTGTAACAGTGAATTCAAATTCAGCAACAGTTACCAATGGACGCCAAAAGTTCACCTGACTCCGCATGGCCAAACACGTTGCCGAAGTACGCTCGAGTTTGTCAATGTTATATTGTATGATTTGGCGAAATGACTGTGAAAATAATGTTACAGCACTTTTCTTGGAAATGGCTAAACCGATTGTCACCATCTTAGATTCTATTGAGAGGTCTTAAGATGCCATAAAAATATGCCAGTTTTCATTCGTATCAAACGCCTGGTTCCGAAGGTAGGGCGCTTATCGTAAAAATGTCAATTTCAAGAATATTTTTTTAGATAAGCTACCTTTTTGTATTGGGTAGTGAATTTCTCTAGTTTGCAGACCATGAGAGTCTGTAATAAAATAAATGAATTGCTGAATTTATCCAAGTCCGACTACCGGTACATTTTTTTAGGGTCAGAAGATCAGTTTTTGCAAAGGAATCTGGTACGGAGACTTTGTTTTTACCAGTTTACAGCAAATCGGACACATCAAATTGCTCTTCATGATATAGCAAATCACAATATTAATTCGAATTCTGTAAAACAATGTCTTGCTATTACATTTCTTTCGTGGATTTTTGCAATTCCGTTTCAACAGACTTTGCATTCGACTCTTAGCGTACATAACCATTGCTAGACTAGTGCTATGATGCTAATAACAACAAAAATTTTCCTAGGTCGGGGTTCGAACTTACTACAACTGGCCTGTTGAGACCAATGCCCTATGTGTTGAACTGCCAACCCGGACTTCGAATTCCACGGTTCATGATTAGACAAAATAAAGTCTATTTTCTCTTAACGTTGTTGGCCAAACCCAACATTCATGGAAGACGAAAAACGTATTTGACCTGCTGAGGACGAGCCTTAGTTCTCGTCCTGGTAGCAATTTTTGTGGAGTGGAAGCTTCTGCGTTTTACGGGTTGAAAAACTAGGATTATTTTTTTGTTTCAATAATTACCCTGGATGCTACACGACCTACCTGTTTGATGGACTTTAACCAATGGTACATGTGAGCCGTACCTCTCGTAAAAACATCAATTAACATCACTGATAAGCGTGTATCAGTTTACAACATCTACAGCATAAATTTTCGAGAAAACCTCTACTCCGAGCCACGACTAAGAGTCATTGAGCAATATTTATTACGTAACGCCTGCACGACGAACATTCGACCGCCTTACTTTCACCGTTTGTTGTTTCATAGTTTGGTCGTGCAGCAAAAATCGAAAGTGGTCACCGAACCTTTCTGGTGTCTTTTTTCGTCTCTGATAAATGACGATACTATATAACCTCTGCCGATCTCCTCGAATTATGCTGCTGTTGTCTTTGGCTTTCTGTGCATAATTTTCATACTCGCTTCCAGTGTGACCACACATTTGTGATCGTTCCTCACTTCCTATGTCCTCTATGTTCCGCCGGTTTTATATTTCACAGAGAGAAACAAATCAAAATTTTCATTCAGGTATTCATGAAGTATCATTTTTTTTCCTTGTCCTCGGCCATGTTTCCCCGGGCATATCAAAGTGGGTTGAGTCGTCGGTTCATTCGTAGTCGGAACTTTGGCAGACATTGAACGCGGTGAGTGCCGGTACCGCGTGGCATTTCTTGATCTCTTTTCATTCGGTATGGGCTCTGTCATGTTCGTAATTTATTTAATTTTTGTCTGTTATCGAAACGTATACAATCACATTATTGAACACTGTAGAAAGTATTCAACAATCAGGATCTTCGTTGGTGATCTGCGGTCTGGCAGGAAATTTTTCACCGTGCTATCCGTTTTGGTTACGGATCAACAAAAAGGGCGTGTTTGCTTACCGCAGTGGTCGGCATAACGCTTCGACAATCCTCATCGTAGTTCTGTAGTACTGTTCGTTGTTCCGACTGTCTGCCTTCAGTCTGTGTTGAACGCTTTGTGTGTTACAGTTTTCGTGGGCAATGAAAATAAATACAATGGTCGCAATTTTTCCCCTTTCATTTATCTGCTGCTCTTGAGTTGCTGCTTCCAGTGGGGTTTCAATGAATGGATTTTCGAATGCAACGGGAAGCCATATTTTGAGTTTTAAAACGTTGAAAAAAAAGACATATCAAGGGGACCCACCTGAACCCGACCGCCATCCATAATCGGTTTATGAGTTTCAGTTACTGCGGCTGTGGTCAAATTTTGCCCCGAACAAGTCACGGTTCGGTTGATGGTTTTGTGTCAACTTAACGAAGCCGCAATGGACATTTGGGTTCGTTTTGGAAAAGCAAAAAATTACCGCTTAAATACTCTGAAGTTAAACAGGTTCATGGACAGGTTGAGTGGAGGATGTGAGGTGCTAACATTGGCCAAAGTTAAAAGTTTGTAAATGATTTCAATTAAGTAATGTTGGGTTGAGTACCTCGAGGTAAAACTTTCTAATAGCCGCAGTCCAAAGTGATTCTTGTTACGAAAATTTTTATTGACCTGACCTCGTCCGCACTTACCATGGCCCCCCTCGGTGAAAGTGAGCTAAAATAGAACATTTAATGAAGTATCGGAAAATTGAAATGTACTTGCAATGAGTATCGCGAAATTGAAATTGTTATTGCCAATCGAAGTATCGGCCTCAACCCAATGAACCAAAATATGTTCACGACTGCTGTCTTCGTCAGGCGTTTGCTCATTTTTTTAATTACCTTTCGAACCGGAATGAGCGTCTCTTGACTTGTCTCGAATAGCCGGATCATGACAGTGGTGGAAACATTCTTCAGTCTCCTCGCCAGAAACGCATACTTTCAGGTAGTTGAGCGCAGCATGATGACCTCAAATGACCGAAGTTTTTTTTTCTTCTCACTGAAGTAAGGAAGCAAAATCGCAAGAAATGATTATTATTTTTTCGTTTCGAGGCTTGCAGTACGTAGTGTAATTAGAGCTATCATCATAGCAATCATTATCATCATGATTTTCTCGGCAAGGTACTCTTTATTCGTCAAGTCTCCAGTGATGGACCCTCGAAGCGCGGTGTGTTGTTTTTCGGGGGGAGGTTCGCAATTTTTATCAAAGAGAAAACAATTGCGATTAAAGCTAACTGCCTGAATTGCCTTGTGCTAATTCGCACTCACTGTTGAAATCATCCATTGGCGTGACGGTTTCCTTTATTACTCAATTTGCAATCACCCAGCGATGTCATTAACGCCTGCATAACGTCGACCAGGGCTGATGGAAAAATTGCCTGTCAAGTGAGAACAATTTCGCTCAGTAAGAAAAGCTACGCTCACCGAGTTGTTATGCGTGTGATTTTCGTCGGTTCAGACCATCATTGATCAGGAATATTTCGTGTTTTGAAGTTTTTTTTCTCTTCATTAACTGGATTTTTTTTTTGCAAATCGACGATGAGTGAAAAAAATTGATAGCGCAAACGAAAACAAGAACAAGGACTGTCGTTGACACAGGGCGTCGTTTAGTAAAATAATATGGCCATCAATATTGCGTACTCGCCATATTTGTCTTATGAATTCACATTTACGGTTTTCACGAGTGAAAAATGATTAAAGCTTGCTTCAGATAGAATTGGAACAAAGACAATTGCCTGTATTTCAGTTGTTTATTATTGAATTCAAGATCTTTTTTTATACAAATGTAGCGTTTTCTTCATACTTTTAAGAAAAATACGGATAAAATTATTCGTCACGGTTTCGAAGGAATTCTCGATTTTTTCCTGTAACACGGCTCATTAGGCGGCACACACCTTCTTTGTCCATCGTTTTAGCTATCTTATTCCACCAGGTCGTCATCTGATTGATGTCTTTGACAACCTTTCCCTTTGCCTCGAGCCTCCTTTTCATGGTTACCCAGTATTTTTCAATAGGGCGGAACTAGGGGCAGTTGGGTGGGTTAAGGTTTTTCGGAACAAACTGGACCCCTTTCTCTGCATACCATTCTTGAACGACTTTGCTGTAATGACAGCTTGCCAAATCTGGCCAAAACATTACGGGATGGTCGTGGGATCGAATGAACGGCAAAATTCGTTTTTGGAGACACTCTTTTTGGTATAGTTCCGATGTCACTGTCTTATTTGTAACGAAAACTTTCGTTTTTTGCCACAGCTGCAAATGCCCTGCCAAATCATAAATTTTCTTGCAAATTTGTTGGCAAAAAAATTGAAATTTGGCTGGAACATCCTCCCGAGCCGTTGCCAAGTAAAATTTTTTCCTGGGATTTGCCCTTGACATAGGTTTCATCGTCCATCAGAAGTCACCCGTCGAACTTGGTCAGCACCTGGTCATATAGTTTTCGAGCACGAATTTTGACCACACTATTCTGTTTTATGGTCCGATTTGGCTGTTTGCTAGCTCGATACGACTTGATTCCTTCCCGGATTCGAGCTCTCCTCACGGTACTATGGGCAGCACCGAATTTTCTAGCCAAATCACGGTCCGACAGATTAGGATTCCTCTCAATCGTCTTCAAAATCTTACCACGCAGTTTCCGGTCGACAGTTCCACTCCGACGATTGGTTTGAGGCTTTCGAATCGTCGTCAATGTTTCCTTATACCGTTTGATAACTGCCATACGGTATTTCTGAGCAATTTCAGCTGTTTAGCTAGCCTAGATGCAGACCACAATGAATTTTCCAAATAACTGTGCACAATTTTTCCCTTCTTTCGGCTTCCATGTTGATTGTTTACAAAGTACAGTCGATTTGCGGAATGTCAAAAATAATACGTGAAGCTGACAAAATTCTCGACACGTGGGCGCCAAGAACTTCCAAATCTGTCTACCAGGAGCGCCACAATATGAGCAAAAGTTTGTTTCAATTCTAAATGAAGCAAGCTTTAGTTCATTTTTTACACAATCATCAAAATGATGTTGTTCACATTGATATACAAGTTTAGTAAGTTATTCCTCGCTCAGAAAGTATAATCTCCACCTACAGGTTCGACACTAACATCCGCTCGATTCTATCGATCCCTCGTCCTGTCCACCAACTTCATTGAAGCGATTGATCACGTTCCCCTATCATCATATGATGAAGTAGAACAAACTTTCT